>NC_066518.1:1612677-1772677 GCF_024679095.1 Eriocheir sinensis | reverse complement strand
GTCGAAATAATGGGAGGGAAACTTAACAACCACAACTGAGAAAGGAAATATACAGGCTTGGGCAGGGTACACCATAAGACAGACAACCAAAGTAACGAAATCTTCCACCCAAAACGCAAACCCAAAAATTTACGTCAGCGAGGGACACCTGAAGAGACAAATTTCAGAGCACGAGTTGCAGTTACGTTAAATAAAGTTCTCTCCTGAAACCTTTACACTACTCAAGGGCCTTAGGCGTTTGATATAGCATGGGAAGACACGCTCAACAGTATTACGGTGCCAGTACGAGGAACAGCCGCGGTTGTTTGAAAGAAGAGATTGCTTGAAAGGAAAAATGTAAGCGTGGGAGCTGTTGGACGAAGGACCGTGGACGGGAAAGAGGAAGAGAAGGGGAAGGGAAGGAACAGGAAAAGCGGCATTACCTCGGAAGAGAAGGGAGATTATCTGATCAGAGAGAGAGAAAAGAATGCCCAGGAGGGAGGGAGGGGAGTTAAGAGCAACAAGGGAAGGGAAGGAAAGGATGCCTGAGTGCAAGCAAAATTTAAACCTGTGCAGAGTTTTGTGATTATTGAACTCTTTGAATAATAATAGTTCTTCTTTTCACATACATATAAGAACTTAATTTTCTTCTCGCCTAAAAGTTAAGGAAAAGGAGGTAAAAAAAAAATACGCAGAGGAATGATTAACTAAACGATCTAAACGAGAGAGAGAGAGAGAGAGAGAGAGAGAGAGAGAGAGACAGACAGACAGACAGACAGACAGAGACAGAAAGACAGACAGAGAATGACATGTTGCATCTCTTGGCTTTCCTGTGATCACAAGTTCCTCCAATGATTGGCTTTTCTCTCGCCAAGCAATTACCGGGGCTCGAAGGGGGACACGAAACCCCTGAAATAGCCAACCTTGACATCCCTTCATTTCATTCTCTCCATCCTCACCTTTCTGTCTTTCTTCCCACCGCTAAAAGAGAAGAGAGATAGAGGAGTGTATAGAGCAAGAGATAAAGAGACGTAGAGATATAAGGATTGATAGGAGTTAATAGATAGCGTTTTTGTGGGCTAGCGCTTCCTATACGGTAATAGATCAAACAGATGAGATAAAGTACATGATTATACACTGAGAGATATTGGGAGAGGAAATTCACCTGTCTCGACGTCAAAGGCTCATTTCCATCGCCCTATCCATCCACCTCGCCCCTTGCTCCTACATTAAGCGCTCCTTTCATGCAATTACCTGGCGCCTAATCCTCTTCTCTTTTTGGAGGGAAGATTTGCCTCAGGAGCCCTCAAACTAGAATGTCATTTTTCATTAGCCTTCCCTTCCTTTCCTTTCTCTTTCTCCTTCTTCTTCCTCCTCCTCCTCATTAGTTCTGTTCATCTTCAATCATTTTTTATCAGTTTCCTCTTCCTTTCCTTCCTCTTTTTCCTTCTTTCTCCTCTTCTTTAGTTCTCCTGTTCATCTTCAGTCATTTTCCATCAGTATCCTCTTCCTTTCCTTTCTCTTTCTCTTTCTTCTTCCTCCTCCTCCTCCTTAGTTCTGTTCATCTTCAGTCATTTTCCAATAGTATCCTCTTCTTTTCCTTCCTCTTTCTCCTTCTTTCTCCTCCTCCTCCTGAGTTCTCCTGGTCATCTTCTTCCCGCTGTAACATGGCCCGGCTTCTCCTTTTACCCCTGTTTTTTTCTCCTTTCTCTTTCCTCCTTTTTTTATATCCAAGCCGCCTCTCATCCTCCTCCTCCGCCTCCTCATTTTAATATTCACTTTTTTTTTTTACATTTCCTCATGGTCTCGGTTTTCCTTATTTTATCTTCTTCCTCACTTCTCCTTTTCGTTATGTTTCTCTCTTCTCTCTTCTCTGCTTAGATCATTTTTGGTTTCTCTTCCTCTCTGTCCTTCCCCTCCTAATCCTTTTCCGCTTCCTCCTCCTCCTCTTCCTCCTCCCTTGATATGACGTGATGCATTCTTCCCCATAAAGGCAGGACACTGAATTAACTTGTATATAAAAATTAATAAAAAAATCGTTTCTGCTTAACAGCCGGAGTGAATTATTAAGCTTTGAAATCCTCACACCACATTCCACATTGTCATTATTGCCTCTCTCTCTCTCTCTCTCTCTCTCTCTCTCTCTCTCTCTCTCTCTCAAGAATAGTATGCTGATCTAATTATCACGCTGACTAAACTGGGCATGAGCTGGCGGCCTTGCATTTCCTCATTCACTCACTCACTCACTCACACACTCACTCGCTCACTCACCCATCTGTCCTAACTCCGGCTTGTCTATTTATTGATATCTGATGACTGTCACCTTAATGGCACGCACCTCCCAACACCTGTCACCTGATCCTCTGCCTTATGCACTCAATCACTAATTCATTCACGTGTTATATTACCGTAGATTCTGCTTTTTGTTTTATTAATATCTCACAGCACGCACAGTCATTCGCTTAGTCACCCATATATATTCTCTCCACCAGTTCCGTTTTCTATTTAATCAGGGGTAGAGTAAAACGAAGGTATGGTTTAGACTGGGTTAGTGGAGAAGGTGTAGATGGGGGAAAAGGACCATAGGAGTAGAAGGAAAGTAGGAGTATACTCATCATTGCTACTCTGACGGTGTGATTATCTAACTCATGCCCGGAATCACAAGCCCTCACGCACTCAGCCATTCACTCACTCACGCACTCAATGCATTCTTGTTTTGGATATGACGTAATGCAAAAGTCATATCCACAAACTTTTCAATGGCTGGATTTTTCTTTTTCTCTTCGTTATTTGATTTTTTTATGTTCGTGTACTGTCCATTTCAATTAAGCACCTGTCCGTCTGGCCGCCTTTCTCTCTCTCTCTCTCTCTCTCTCTCTCTCTCTCTCTCTCTCTCTCTGTCACTCATTCACGCGTCTGTTTGTTTTGCTGTCAATACTTTGTCGAGAGAGAGAGAGAGAGAGAGAGAGAGAGAGAGAGAGAGAGAGAGAGAGAGAGAGAGAGAGAGAGAGAGAGAGAGAGAGAGAGAGAGATTGCATACACCCACACACTATTAGTACATATCTCTTAGGGCTAATCGCAGACTCACATCCTTGCTCGTCCGAATCGTCATTACAGAAAACGGAAGGAAAACGGGAGGGATAGAAACGAAAACAAGGAAAAAACTAGCAATAAAATCAGAGAAAAAAAAAAGGAAAATCAGAAATGTAGTGAATAAAGAAGAAAGAAGTTGGAAATAAGACTGGAGCATAATATAAACGACTCGGGTAAAGGAGAGAAACACAACAGTAGAAAATAAAACACACAAAAAAATGGTGAAAATGGGAAAAGAAGTAGGAAAAAAAAAAGAGTAAGGGAGTCACAAGCGCGCGTATCCTCGACTCCCCCCCCCCCCCAAATACAACTTGTCACACTTGTATCGCGTCAAAAAGTTAGGCCAGTAAGCTTCACATGTGTTTCCGGTTCATTAGTAACACCTGCTCGCAAGTCACGTAACTCTAAAACACACACACACACACACACACACACACACACACACACACACACACACACACACACACAAGGAAATAGCTTAATGTCACCTTGGCGACTGTGTTATCTGGAGATGGTGAAGAGGAAGGAGGAGGAGGAGGAAGAGGAGGAGGAGGAGAAGAAGGAGGAGGGTGGATACAGCACGTGGTTGGTTTAGTGGCGTCACGAAGCCAACAAAAAAAAGCGAGGAGGAGGAGGAGGAGGAGGAGGAGGAGGGAGAGGAGAAGAGAGGAAGACGAGGAGGAGGAGGATGATAGAAGGGAAGAGAAGGAAAAGGAGGAGGAGGGGGAGGGAATGGAGAGAGAATGGATGAGGATAGGGTGCAGAGAATAGAGAGAGAGAGAGAGAGAGAGAGATAATAAACTGGGAGATGGGAAATAAAAAGTCAACAGAGGAAAGGAAGAGGAAGGGGAGGGAAGGAAACTCTGTAAATATTCTTGAGCTTACTCTCTCTCTCTCTCTCTCTCTCTCTCTCTCTCTCTCTCTCTCTCTACTCTTCCTCCTGCTTCTCTCTCTCATCAGCTCTCCTTCCCTTCCACCAATCACTCGTCGAAAGTCTAAATTTGGCCAAGATTCTTTTTCATTCCTCAATATCTGGCCGGTGACGTGTGTGTGTGTGTCTCTGTGTGTGTGCGTGTGTGTGTGTTTGTGTGTGTGTGTGTGTGTGTGTGTGTGTGTGTGTGTGTGTGTGTGTGTGTGTGTGTGTGTGTGTGTGTGTGTGTGTGTGTGTGTGTGTGTGTGTGTGTGTGTGTTCGGTGTTTATCGTTTCTCTGGAAGCTTTTCGTTTATTAATCATCATCTACCGTTCAGTTGCATTTTTTTTTCTTGGCTGTTTGTAAACTTTCATATTGTTCCCGTGTTCTTAATTTGAAAATGCAGATGTGTAGTTTTTTTCTTTACTGCTTTTTTGTCTGATGTTCATAGTCTCGGCGTTCTTTATTATGCTTCGTTTCGTTATCGGGGTGAGTGGTGGGTGAGTGGGTGGGTGAGTGATCTGGGTTGGGGGTTGACGTGTGACTGCTTGGTGGGTGGGAGGGAGTTATGTACCATGATACGATCGACGCATGGCTGCTGATGCTTCGGCGTGCTAAGATTGCGAATTAATCCATAAAAAAACATAGCGGATTTGTTTTTCTTTGATCTTGACCTTTTTATTCAGTGTTATATTCATTTTCATAATTTTTTCCTGATACGCTGACACAGAGCGGCGGCGGCGTGTCCTGAGGTGAACTTTTGGCAGGCAACGACGGCCGTCCACGGCCTCCGCACACCTGACTAAGCCGGGGGTCACGTGCACATTATGTTCGGCTTCTTTAAAACCAAAAGCAAGGACAAAGTTGTCAACAAGGAAAAGAACAGTGACAGTGCTAAGGACAAAAAGAAAGACAAGACAAACAAAGAGGAGGCTAAGGTCAATGTTCGTAAGGGCAAGGAAGACAAGGCCTCGAGATCGTTGTTCCGAAAGAGTAAGTCCATCGAGCGAGCGAAGGAAGGGAACGAGAACGCCAGGAAGAGTCAGAGCCTCGACTCACAAGGCTCAGGAGACTGGAGCGACCATGAACAGTCATCGCGGCAGGACAGCGGCCCCGTCGAGAGCGAAGAGGTTGCTTCGTCCCCTGGACCGGCCGGCAACAGCAGCAGCTCCGAGGACGCGGCTCGTCCTACCTCACCTTGCCGCCTTGAGGTCGCTGACAGTCGTTCCCGGGATGACCTTAAATCATCAGACTCTACCGAGTCATCTGGTTTTAAAGATTCATTAACATCGTCTCAAGAAGGAGAGTTGCATACAGAATCTGAAGCTGTCGAGGAACGGAAGCATGATAAAAAGTATCCGCTTGGAGTTCAGTCAACTGCAGCACTGTCGAAGGCTGGCCTGCAAGACCCGAGGAACGGAGAAGACTTGTCGTTAAGGAGAAACACTCAGCCTTATACGGGTAGAGGCAGATCCCGTGGTTCAGAAAGTCCCACCACGCTAATGATGAAGCCACCACTAAACCCACGAATTGTGGCCCCGCGGGGACCTTTGGCAACCACAACCACCATCACTTCCTTCCATGCTTCGTCGACGGAACCAAGCGGCGAGAGGGACGAGAGTCGCCTCACGCCCTCCCCCGGCATGGTGACGCCGCCCGCCTCGCCGGGCCTGTTCTCGCAAATGATTTCGACACACCAAAATGTCAATAACTTGCCTTCACGACCCACGTCTCCCGACGGCCGAACCTCAATGCTTTCCACTCCCTCCAGCTCCACTTCCAGCCTCTCCAGCCTCACAGCTCGTCCGATATCTCCCTCTGGACGACGCACTCCCCCGGGGCCCCGAATGGGCACTGGCGGCAAACTTACGTCCTCGCCAACTGCTGGACGGAAGCCCGTGAGAACAAACATCAAAACAAATCCGTCGATGGGGTCACGCAGAGCGGGTTCTCACTCTCCCATTAACTCTCCACCCTCTCCGGGGGGCGCAGTCACCTATGCTGACGCTGACAACATCAAGACTCCGCCATCCTCGCCGCTCCCCTTGAGGCACGTGTTGCCGGAGCAGGCGCCGCCACCAGGTCCCTGCGATGCCAACGTTTGGATGCGGCCCACGACATATTACACGTCAAAGTTGGCGACGTTTTCTCCACCAATCACTCGCAGGGAAATCGATCCACCGACGAGCCCTTCTTCAGGCAGAGCCACGGCATCCTCACCACCAGGAAAGCTTGCACTAGGCTGCTCCTCACCGCCGCCACCCAGACTCAGTACATCAGCCGAGGTGAAGCCTGAAGGAGGCAGCAGTCCTGGTTCCCAGCGCAGCGTCTCACCCACTGTCGGAAAGGCCCGCCACTCCATATCGTCGATGCACTCCCTAGAGTCAATCCCCGAAAACGACAGCGACGGGCAGTCACCCGTTGCCAGCGAAAAAACCCTCGATGGGAGTTGTAAGCCGAGTCGTGCGCTGCCCAGCAACAGGCCCAACAGCACGCCCAGCAGCCCAAAGGAACAGCAGCAGACTAACGTCACCGCCACGCGACCAACGCGCCACTCCGCCCCGGAGGTCACGTGTGAGCGGCAGCATAGTCACAGCACCACTCACAGACGGTCTTCCTCGCTGACACCAGTGAATGAAGAAAGAAAGATTCACTTCTCCGTGTCAATCAGTGAAACGAAGACAACGCCTGGAGATGAGATGCATTCCAAAGGCCTGAATGCTGAAGCTGGAAAAGCAGCGGAAGAAAACTCTTCTTCAAAAAGAGACCGATCGGAAAACCCTCACGATATAAGTAACAGAAAGAAGACTATGGGATCCCCTAAAGAACCTACCAATCCGGACTCAAAGGAAGTAATAAGAAAGGAAAAGGTCCCATTAGTCCCTCCAGTGGCAGCTTATGTAAAAGCGCCAGGAGGAATGGCCGTGTCCAAACAGGCAGACGCTGGGTCACTGGCGGTCACTGTGGCCAAGAAGGAGGTCATATCTCAGGGAAACGATACTAAAGAAATTTACAAGAAAAACTCTGCTGCACTCAGTGAAAAGAACAAGCCTTCTGCAGTGAGAGATGATGGTAAAGAAAGCGAGGAAGCAACCCATGTAGTGTTCCGAATACCGCTGCGACGCAGTTCTCTCGCCAACGGAGAAGAGGCGGAAAAAAGGTCATCTGTTGAAATTTTGTCCCGTGAGGCTGGGCGGTCGAAGCGGCGGGAGAGAGAACATTGCAAGGAGAGACCAAGATCTGTATCGACCTCTAGGGAGCTGAGGAGGGAGAGGACTTCCGACAGGCTGCCAAGAAGACGGATGCCATCTGAGGGCAACGAAAGCAGGAACGAGCTTGCGACCAACCCAGAGAATGAGGGGAAGAAAGGAGTGACGGAGAGGGTCCGGTCTCGCTCCTCTTCCTCTCGCCGTACTAAGGGTCTTTCTCCGGACCAAACGGGCGTTGAGACTCCCCTTGTAGCCAACGGAAACGAGAGTTACGATGGAGAGGACGAGGAAGTCGTCATTCCATGGAGAAGGGCTCCGAGAAGCAGGTCGCTGGTGTCAAGAGTGGATGGCTCAAGTGACGCGGCCAGATCTGATGAGCCACCGACCAACACTCAAGGACAGGCAGCGAGTGGGGGAGGGGCGATGGAAGGACCAAATAAAAAGTCAGAAGGTTGTGAAGACAATAGCCCCTCGCTCGTTACTGCCCCGCTGAGGCAGAGATCCAAGTCTCGTGGACCTGAGCGAAGGATGACCAGGTCCGTGACGCTGAGTGAAATAAAGCGAGCTGGAGAGGGCATGGCTGTGGCCTCGGAGCAGAAGCCTCAGCGACGGTCCAGATCCTCCTCCAGGCTGCAAGAAGGATCACGTTCTCACGGCGGCATGCGTGAAAGCGTTAAGCCAGTAGCGGAGGGAGACGACGCCAAAGCTCACGCGTCACCAAGGAGGAAACTCTCCACTAAACGGAGTGTGAGTCGGACGCGAAAAGAGGGCGAGGAAGGTGCGAGGCGGCTGGCGGGAGACGCAGCAAACTCAACCAAAGGGACTGACTACAGATCAAAAGGGACCAAGAGCAAGGACTCGCAAAACTCAGGTAACTTAGAAAATGCGCATAACAAAACAAACCGCGAAAACGATACAGCAAACGAGATAAAAGACACAGAAAAGAGCATCACAGGCAATAAAGGGTTGAGCGAACTTACCGTGGAAAGCAACAGTGTGGAGACTCAGACAGCGACGGCAGAGACCAAGTGTGTGGAGCTTCAGACCGAGGCGGCGGAGACCAACTCGAAGCTCTGCCAGACGGAGGAGGACCTTGAGCCTCGAGTAAGCCAACGAGACCTGAAAGAGCACACCAGGTAACTGTGGGGCTAGAAATAACATTGTGGATTAAGGGTCTCAACTATCGCACAGCATTCTCGACTTGCTTCTCCATACACAATGTACTTTCTCTAATTCTCTTCTTCCTATAGTTCTTCGTGTGTTTGACTACAGTGTTCCTTCGTCCTCCTTGATTTTTTTTTTTTTTAGGAGACAGCAGCTCACAGGGCACAAAAAAGGAAACAATAATAAAAAAAAAAGCCCGCTACTCGCTGCTCCTAAAAAAAAAAAGAATCAAAAGAGGTGGCCGAAAGAGAGGTCAATTTCGGGATAATATAGATATAAATATAATGAACTCTATTTTTGCCTATACTCGGTTTCCGTTGTTCGTTAAAAGTGATTTATATTTCCTGCGAAGATTTTTCACGGGTTTAAAGAGGCTTGAAATCCAAACCTCAAAACTTCCTACTTCCTACTGTTTCGGAGTTGACTGTGGGTCCGCCTGGGATTGGGGAAGAGCATAAGTTTCAGTTTTAGGAGCTTTCAGAGTTTGGCAGTCCATGTCTTGCCTTGTCTCTCCCATATTTTGGGGGCTCAGTTTCATTTGAGAAATTTCGGTCTCGGGATCAAAACTTCAAGTGATTGTTGCGAACCTTTTGCTGTGTGCAGCGGGCGGCACGAACACTCTCCAGTTATGGATCTTTTGTTTTGCGCCACAAGCGTAACGTCACTCTTTTTTCTCGTCTATAAGTCTATTAACAATTTATTAACTATCAGTCTATCAAACTGTCTATTAACAATTGCTGTTCTTTACCACCGCCACCGCTGCTCTTTACCGCCCTCCGTCATTAACGAGATAAATAATGTTAATGAACTTACTCATTTTTCATCAGACTTTTTATGTATAGTGGTGATATGCTTCTATAAAAAGTCAAACAACAATATTCTGCCAAAAAAGTAATTCGCGACTGATTATGCACGGCGGTGTTAAGGTTCTTTTTCTTGCTGAAATTCTCTTATTAAAATCGCTCTCTTATCTAAATCCCAAGCTATTGTCGGGATATACACGGATAAGAGGAATTTTTATTTTACACCATAATTCTGGCTCAGGCTGCAGTGATTAATAACATGGAATGACCTACTTTTTTCAGAACAGATTTTTAGACATTTTGCCAACATAATTTCCTTCATAATTTACATTTAGACTGGTATTTAAATAATATAATCATGCAGCCCTTTTGAAAACGTTATTTCCTTCTGGCACCGACACCTTTAAATTGCCTCGAGAGACTAGTAGCGGCCGTACTCTTAAACATTTCGGTGCCCAAGCACACACACAGTTGACAAGGCTTTCATAGGAGTTTTGGGCATTTGCAGGGGTAGTTTTATGACCCTTTTGGTAGCTCAACCCTTCTTCTGTACCGTGAACCTGGAACAACACTCAGGAAAGCTCCATTAATCTTCTTTTCGGCCTTTGGAAATAGTTGATGTGAGGGATGGAAGTGTCTGACATTGCCGACCTAGGGATGTACAGTGAGTGCTCTTTTCTCCCGACAGGAAGGAACTCGGGGCGCAGGAGGAACGCTACCAGAAACAAATCGACGAACTGACGCTGTCGCTGGCGGCGAAGCAGGAGGAGGTGACCCAGCTCGCACAGACGCTGGAGACGCTCAAGGGCGCCCAGGAAACTCTCAACAACTCGGAGGAGCTGCAGGAGAAACTGTCGCTCCTTCAGCAGGATGTGAGGGACAGGAACGCCCAGCTCGACTGTAAGTACCACACACGACAAATGTTCTACCTTTTCCTAATAACTTTCCTGTCTTGCCCATGAGTTGTGTGGCGCGGTGATGGAGGCCGTGACTCATAATTTCATGATAGGGGGATGAAAAGTGAGCCGGGCGTTACTAAATCAATGACTCTCTAACGTTACATAAGATACACCGCCCTTTTTGACCCAAGAGAAATTTCATATGACTTTTTTTTCGTTCACCTATTTTACATATTACTAAAATATGTATAGCTACCCCTGATTCGTTAAACAAGTCATCCGTTAGCCTGGAAACTTCACAGGTAATGGATCTTGAAAGGAACAAAATCAAATTCCAATATAACGAGAAAAAGGATAAAAATATGGGCAGCTCAGGAATGTGTAAAGTCGCTAAAAGGTTGAGATGCGGGACAAAGGAAGAGGAGAAGGAGGAGGAGCAGATGGGGGAGGAGGAGAAGATGTCTAATATTTATTGAGTTATCGAAACTTGGCGTGCGTAACCGAAACTTTTCCATAAGCGGGCGGGGGAGGTGCGACGCTACACTGAACTTTTCGCAGGATTACGCAGGAACGACCCAACCTAAGAGGGATGTGTGTGTTTGTGTGTGTGTGTGGGGGGGGGGGGGTCTGTCTGTCTGTAAGTGCGTATGTGTTAGTTCCTGGAGCATGATGAAGGAACTTGAGATCGAGAGGGAACCACAGGGATGCTGGGATATCGGGGAAGAGAACAGAAAAGAATAGAAAAGGGAGGAAACAAGAGAAAAAAGAAGATAAGACTGGCAAACAGATTCCTTTTATTCACGTTTACATTAACCCGAAATTGAGGTCCTTTCCATAATATCCCCAAAACAAGGCTTAAATAAATGTACATCTAACCAAGAGTCGTAAACGTGATAAAAGTGTTGGCGGTGAAGAAAGCACACAAGTAACTTTCGCCTTTCTTTGATTATATACTGAAAGGAGGGTATCAGGACACCTCTCCTCCCGAAATTGACTTCTCTTTCGGCCGCTCCTCTCCACTCTTTTTAGGGGCAGTAAGTAGCGGGCTTTTTTTCATTATTGTTTTCCTTTTTTTTAAGCCCTTGAGCTGTCTCCTTTGCAGTAAAAAAAATGAATTAGGTGACTTTGCGAACCGTTTTCCCGTCTTCCTGTTTTGCAGCCGAAGGATTGGAGGGCCGCCGGGGGCACTTAGGGAGCATTTACCATGTTTCCCGCCTCAGAGCAATGCATAAATCTTCCTCTTTCATCTCAAGGCGACCTAATGACGTCAGCTTCCTGTTGCCTCCCCTCCCCCCCCCCTTTCCATTCCCCCCATCCCATTCCGTCCCTGACCTTCCGCTGCCAACCCCCCGCCCACACGTCCACACATTTTTTATCATTTTTCCTTACCTCTTCCTCCTCCTCCTCCTCCTCCTCCTCTTCATTTTTTTCATTTTCTTTTCCTCCCCCTCTTCTTCCTCCTTCTCCTTATCACCCTCATTTTTCTGTTTTTCTCTTACCTCTTCGTCCTCCTTCTCCTCCTCCTCCTCCTCCTCCTTCTCTCTTTTTTTTCTTTTTCTCTCCCTCCCTCCTCTTCTTCCTTCTCCTTATCACCCTCATTTTTCTGTTTTTCTCTTACCTCTTCGTCCTCCTTCTCCTCCTCCTCCTCTTCCTCCTTCTCATTTTCTCTTCCTCTCCCTCCTTCTCTTCTTCCTCCTCCTCATCCACCCCATTTTCACTTCCTTCTCCACCTTTACCAATCCACCATCACCTTGCCAACTGCTCCCTCCACTCATCTCACTCCCCTGAATCTCCCTCTCCACATTCCCCCTTCTCCCTTTTCGATTTCCCTTTCCTTAAACTCCCTTCAGCTAACGCAGGCTCTCTGTTTCTCTACCATCGCTCCTCCTTTCCTCTCTCAATCTTTTTCCCATTCAGCCCCATCCGCCATATCTCCCTTTCCTTCTTTTCCTTCCTAAATCTCCTCCTTCCCCTTTTTTCCCTCCCCTCTAAGCATAGTTAAGACCGTCCGCCTCTCACTGTCATTCCCCTGACGTCACGAGAGAGAAACAGCACCTCCGTGGGACCAAAATAATGACTGTATTACTTGCCGTGTGCCCGCCATCTCTCTCTGCCTCCCTCGGCCCGTCCCTTCTTCGCTCACCACCGCTCGACTTTCCTCTTTTCTTCTCTTGGTATATAACTCTATTGGCTATCGTTTTAAAGCATCAGTTTCTACATTGCGAGTACGCTTGCCTATGTTGTATTATCAATGATGTGCAGTAAGGAAACGTTCTCTTTGCGATGTTTTACGAGTATTAAACTATTGTACGTGAAGCCTCTGTTTTTTCAGTAGGTGGTCAGTCTCTAGGTCCCAGATGAACGCTAAACTTTTCACGTCATAAAAGTGCTCCAACATTATGCATGAGCGACGTTTATTGGCGGGAGACTTTTCGTGGAAGTGAATTTAATCCTCTTGTCAATAATGAAGCAGAAAATGGTAAAACCCTGATCATGGTTCTTTAATATACCCAAGAGGAAGCACCGTCGCTTAACTTCGGGCATTTTCCTTCGATGAACAATGCATAATTTCTCGGTTAATTGAACAACGCAAAACTGTGTAAGATAAATCAGCTATAAACGTTATCAGAAATCTTTAACTTATATGTTCTAGTGAGAGATCTTTAGAGCGCGTAAACAGGCTCATCAGATACATAAGGAGTGAGGAAGTACACGAATGAATGTTTACGAAGAGGAAACGATGAGAGGATATGAATGTTTATGAAGAGGAAACGCTGAGAGGATATGAATGTTTATGAAGAGGAAACACACGCGGAGATTGGTTAGCACTGCGCACGAAGACGGGGAACTCACACACACACACACACACACACACACACACACACACACACACACACATGGTCCACGCAGCGTTGGCATACTGCAAGGGTGAGAAAAAAAAAATGTCTGGCAAGGTGGAAAGGTGAGAGACAGGGAAAAAACGGTGAAGGACAAGGTGTAATAGTTCCTGGTTCGGAGGATAGAAGTTGACTGGCAGAGTGAAAAGGTGTCTGAAAGGATGAAAAATGGTGACTAGTAGGGTTGAAAGGTGACTGTCAGGGAGGGCAGGAGGAAAGACAGGGTGGGAAGTGACTGGCGGAGTGAAGAGAGGTGAGTGGCAGGGTAGAAAGATAACTGATAATGTGAAAACTGGGGACTGGAAGAGTGAAATTATTATTGACAGAGTGAAACGGTGACTGCCAGGGAGGAAAGGAGGAAAGACAGGGTGATAAATGACTGGCAGAGTGACAAGAGATGAGTGGCAAGGTAGAAAGATAACTGGCAATGTGAAAACTGGTGACTGGAAGAGTGAGATGTTAATGACAGAGTGAAAGGATGACGAGATGAGTCCAAAATAAAGGTGAATGGCAGGCAGGAAGCAAGACTGACAGGCTGGAAATGTGACTGGCAGGGTGAAAACATGACATGTAGAATAAAAATAAACTGTGGGAAGATGAGTCGAGGGGTGACGCAAAGTGAAATAAAACAAATGACGTGCGTGAGTGTTTACAGGGAACCAACAACCGCCTAGTGCATTTCCCGGAGGCAGTTGAGGCTGTTTACCGGATCTGTAGGCGCGGGAGAGACCAGAACCCACTGTACGGACCCACCAAGAGTCCAAAAGGTTCACAGAGCATTATTCTCGCGCGTTATGTAAGAAGCGTCGCGGTGGGCATGCGCTCCACTAAAGAAAACGGGGCGTGGAGGCTTATATGGGGGACTATCCTTCTTCCCGTCCAACCCTTTTCCCGCCTTATGTAAGAAGCGTCGAGGTGGGCATGCGCTCCACTAAAGAAAACGGGGCATGGATGCTTATATGGGGAACTATCCTTCTTCCCGTCCAACCCGTTCTCCCATTCTCCCACTCACGTCAGAGTTGGTGGGCGGTAAGGGCGGGGTTAGTTAGAGTGGGGCGGGGTGGGTGTGGGTCTGCCTGCCGTCCTGCCAAGCTTAGAGTCCGGTCTAAAATTACACATTTTCAGCACCTAAGATTGCCTGACGGACTAAATGGTATACGCGCGCGCACACCCACACACGTAAACACACACACACACACACACACACACACACACACACACACACACACACACACACCAGAAATTTCTAGATACTTGTAAATTTATAAAAAAGAGACTTACACAACAGAGAGAGAGAGAGACAGAGAGAGAAGGGGGCGCCGCACCTTCCCCCTACCGGAAAGGGACCACGTAGGGGGCGCTGCCAGATCCTCTTCCCCTCAGTACATCCTCCTCACCTCCGTAGGCTGCACCTCACCTCACCTCACCTCACCTGTGTGTCTCGGGGGTACTGGTGTTCATCTTTTTCAGCATTGTTTTTTCTTCGTTTTTCACTCTTTTTCTCGTTTTCCTCCTTATTTTTTTATTTATCCTCCTCCTCTTCCTCCTCTTTTCTCCTTTTTTCTTTTCTCTTCTTACGTTTCAACTAATCATCTCTTGACACTTCTTCCATGCTCCTCTGCCTCCTCTTTTTCATTCTTCCTTTCTAATTTCTCTTGTTCGCTTTCCTTTCCCTTTTCCTAAACCTTTCGTTCCCTTTTCGTCACCTACATCTTTTGCCTGCTCCTTTCCTTCCTTTTCTTTTCCATTTTCTTTTCCTTCTTTTCCCTTCCTCCGCGTTCCTTGCACTCCGTCTGATGGTGATAGCCAATTTTACACTCCACGGGCCTTCACTCACTATACGCGCGCGCGGACACACACACACACACACACACACACACACACACACCAACGATTACTCTTACGTGAATAAATAACTACACACTCAACAGGATGAAAAAAATACTGCTAAAGTGACGCGTTGAAATAAGTGTGAAAGAAAACGGAGAGAACAGTGGTGCAAGAAACGGGCAAAAAAGAAAATTGTGTTTATTTGTGAAGTGAATGAAAAGAAACTAACGTAAACTTTTGAAAGGAGTTCCGTGAAACCTCAAGAACCCCCTTTTTTTTTTTACGGAGTCACGAGTGGTTTTATTTTTGTTGTTGTTGTTGTTGTCGACTTTGGTGTCCCTGGAAGTTCACTGGGCAGAAAACGACCTTGATGATGAAAGTGACGTTGATGGTGATGGAGTGAGCGTGAGGTGAAGAGAAAGTTTCCTGGAACAATGCACACTCCAGCAGGTTCGTTGTGAGGTAAAGTCAGTCTCTCTCTCTCTCTCTCTCTCTCTCTCTCTCTCTCTCTCTCTCTCTCTCTCTCTCTCTCTCTCTCTCTCTCTCTCTCTCTCTCTCTCTCTCTCTCTCTCTCTCTCTCTCTCTCTCTCTCTCTCTCTCTCTCACACACACACACACATAGGAGGAAGTGAATTAGGCCTCAAGATATCTCCCGAGGCAATAACTCCAAGGCTTAGGCTCGAGAAGAAAGGGAAGGAGGCGAAGAAAGAGGAGAAGGAAGAGGCGGAGAAAGGTGACAGAGAATGGAGGAGAAGGAGGAGAAGGAAGAGGAGGAGGAGGAGGAGGAGGAGGAGGGCTATAAATAAGGTTACTAATCGTCCCACGGCGCCACAGGGATATAAGATGGAAACGGCGGACGTACGAAGAGGAACGTGTAGAAGGGAAAAAGAAAGAGAAAGAAGGAGGAGAAGTTGGTAGGAGTTCGAAAGTCTGTAGGAACTCTCTCTCTCTCTCCTCTCCTCTCTCTCTCTCTCTCTCTCTCTCTCTCTCTCTCTCTCTCTCTCTCTCTCTCTCTCTCTCTCTCTCTCTCTCTCTCTCTCTCTCTCTCTCTCTCTCTCTCTCTCTCTCTCTCTCTGTGGTGATAGCGGGTGTGGAGAAAATAAGTGTCAGAGAGAGAGAGAGAGAGAGAGAGAGAGAGAGAGAGAGAGAGAGAGAGAGAGAGAGAGAGAGAGAGAGAGAGAGAGAGCAACAAAAAAGACCCTTGGGTAACAGGTGTTGGCTATGAGCCTTGCTATTGCTGTTGTGTTGTCGTAGGCAGGAGATAAGGAGGAGGAGAAGGAGGAGGAGGAGGAGGAGGAGGTAGAGTAAGACGAAGAGTAGGAGGATAATGTAGACTGCAGAAGAGCCTTATTAGTTTACTGCCTCGGCCAAAAGTAGAAACAGTAGTGAGTCGGAAGACCGCTAGAGGGGGTAGAGTGGCGGATAAGAGGTGGAACTTAGAGCAAGGAAATCTAACAAGGAAAGGAAGCTTGAAAACAACACGAATAGAAGAAACAAAGGCAATAAAACAAAAAAAATATAACAAGAAAGAGGAAAATGAAGACAATACAAAGAGAAATAATAGGAAACAAAGAAGGAAGGAGGGATAAGAAGCAGACAAGAAGCAAACAAGGAAAAGAAGCATGAAAACAACATTAATAGAAGAAACAAAGACAATAAAACAAAAAAAATATAACAAGAAAGAGGAAAATGAAGACAATACAAAGAGAAATAATAGGAAGCAAAGAAGGAAGGAGGGATAAGAAGCAAACAAGATACACCATTAAGTTAGAAAAGAAATTAATTATATGGTAAAACGGGAGAGAAAAAAGATTGGGGTGTGTTCTTTCTGATTCATGAAGTAGGGAAGAGTATCGGATTCCATTACGAGGGGGAAGGAAAGGAGATCTGAGGGAAGGGAGGGAGGGAAGTTTATGGGGAAAGAAAAGAAAGAAAAAGAAAGATTGGAACGAAAAACTTAAGGATAGGAAAAATGGAAGGACTTAAAGTTTGTGGGAATGAAAGAAAAAAGAAAGTAAAATAGGGTGGAAGGAAGGATGGAAGGATGGAAGGACGAAAAGTCATAAGAAAAAAAAAGCTAAAATGAAAGGAAAATTAAAGGAAGGTACGAAGAGGCGGAGGAAAGAAGGAATGAAGGGAAAAAAACACAGGAATAAAGAGAGAAAAAGAAGGATATGAGGCTAGGAGAGAGAGAGAGAGAGAGAGAGAGAGAGAGAGAGAGAGAGAGAGAGAGAGAGAGAGAGAGAGAGAGAGAGAGAGAGAATAAAAGGGAGACAGTTGTAAACACTTTTAAGCAGGAATTAATTAAAGGCCCCAAGAATAGAACTTAAATTAAAAAGGTCGTTCGCAAGACACCGGGACTAGAATTCTCGGAAGATAACTCGCGTCTCTCCTGTTTTCTGACCCTTTGTTTCTCCTCACGTTTCACGCTCATCTTTCACTCCCTCTCTTTCTTCTTATCTTTCTCTTCCTCTTCCTCTTCTACGTCATTCAATCTCCTGTTCCTCCATTTACTTGTGTTTCTGATGTTTTTCCTCCTCTCCTTCCTCCTCTCTTTTCCTCCCCGTCCTCCTAGTCTCTCTCTCTCTCTCTCTCTCTCTCTCTCTCTCTCTCTCTCTCTCTCTCTCTCTCTCTCTCTCTCTCTCTCTCTCTCTCTCTCTCTCTCTCTCTCTCTCTCTCAGCAGTGAGAAAAAATAAATAAGAGAGAAAAGAAAGCAGGAAAGCACTTACTCTCAAACAATGGTACAATACTCTTATTCTAATGCCATGTTTTAAAATACTTCTCTTCTTTTTTTATGATATGTTTCTTCCTACTTTAATCTCTCTCTCTCTCTCTCTCTCTCTCTCTCTCTCTCTCTCTCTCTCCTCCCTTTTCCTGAGGACTCGACATCATCTCCTGAAGCAACAAGAAAAATCCGAGGCGTCCTTTTTCCGCTTGGGTTCAGACGACCGCCATCATTTTTCGAGGAGCCACAAGAGGATTTGAGTCTTGTCCGGGGGATTTCTCTTCCTCCGTGGATGGAAGCGGGCGAGAGTGCGTTAGCCGGGGGTGCGAGACCGCGAAGAGGGAGGAAAAGGGACCGTGTAAGATAGCAAGTCGGGCGAGGCTTTGGATGTGTAAACGGGAAGATGAAATGCGCTGTAGCCAAAGTAGTAGGAAACGGAGTGAGCAAAAGGGTAGATGCTTTATGTGATCTCCAACTCCGAAGGATCTGAGGAAAACAAAAGTAGTAGGAAACGGAGTGAGTAAAAGGGTAGATGCTTTATGTGATCTCCAACTCCGAAGGAAGTAAGGAAAACAAAACCGCGAAGGGAGATGAAAGATGACTGCGAAAGATTGTAAGTCGGGCAAGGGTTTGGATGTGTTTATGGGAAGATGAGAGCGCCAAGAACAGAGTGAGTGAAATAGTAGAAGATCTGAGTAAAGCGCTTATGACTGCGAAGGAACCACAGAAACCGAGGCCGTGAAGAGAGAGAGCAAAGAAGGCCGCGTAAGATCATAAGTCGGGTGAGGATTTAGGTGTGTTTACGAGAAGATGAGAGCGCAGCATCCCAAAGTAACGGAGTGAGTAAAAGGGTGAAGAGTTTATGACTGCAAATGAACTCACAGAACCAGAACTAAAAAGGAGAATATAATCGGCTTGCAAAGGAAAACGAGAGAGAGAGAAGCCGTGATTGCAGGAATGAGAGGCTTGAAAATTCGACAAAAATGAAAACGTGAAAGAAGTGAATCAAGAGAAAATGGACACCTGGAAAGAGAGGTACCACGACTGCAGGAAAATGAGACCTTTGAAACCGAGAGAACGAGATCGTAAAAGTGAAAGAGGAGAACCCCGGAAACCAGAGCGTGTCAGAACATGATTGTGTGGGAAACGGTACTATGCAGATACTATAATCCAGGTGACGACGAGAGAATGAACTAGACACCTGAATGGGTAGATGATTAAAGGTGACTACAAACGGATAAACTATGATAATGAGAGGGCAGTGTGATTATGGATGAACGTGACTGCAAAGAGATAACTTATGATGATAAAAGAACAGACTGTGAATGTTAGTGAGCGTGACTGACAAGCTACATAGGGAAGTGAAAAGGGAAACTGTGATGAAAGTAAACGTAAATGAGCGTAAGTGAAAGGGAATGAACCAAGATCTGAAAAGGTAAAGCGTGATTGAAATGGAAGAATATTGTTATGCATTGAAACACAACCAAGACAGGAAATTAATATAATCAGAAAAACAACAACTAGGAAATAAGAATGCGTCAGTCGAAACAATCTGTGCAATTACTGTGATCGAGGAAGAGAACTTAATGTAGTAAAAGACAAAAAACATTAAAAAAATCGTCCGTGAAATGAAATATGGATTGGAAAAACGCGAGAATGTATAAGCATGCGAGAAAACAAAGATCAAAGGAAAGAATTATTTACATCCTTGAAACAGACGTGACTATAAATAATAAACAAAAACCGTGGGAAAATATTATAGTTTTAACAGCGGCATTGGAACAGAATCAAATACCCCGTTCACAGAGAGACACAGATTCAATTGCATTCCCTCTCTTTAAAAGCCATCCGGTTCAAGCATCTCGTTTCAACAATAAAAAAACAAACTTAGCAAAGGTGAAACAGACGTGACTATAAAAAACAAAAGTCGTGAGAAAGTATCACATTTTTAACAGCGCCATTGGTACAGAATCAAATACCCCGTTCACAGAGAGACAGATTCAATTCCATTCCCTCTCTGTAAAAGCCATCCGGTTAAAGCATCTCGTTCCAACAATAAAAAACAAAACTTAGCAAAGGTTTTCATGGTCATCAATACGGTTCTCTCATATACTGTTTGTCCGCAATTGGAAACACAAAGAGATGGTTACATTTGGCCTCACATAACGACAACTGAACTACATGGGATTTTTTGTGTGCCTATATGTGTGTGTGTGTGTGTGTGTGTGTGTGTGTGTGTGTGTGTGTGTGTGTGTGTATTAATAATTCCCTCCACTTCTACCTCCACCAGCTTTGACCTTTCTCCCTTTACCCTCCGTCTCCCTCTTCCTATCTACCGCTCTCGTCTCCCTCTTCCTAAGGCTTTATATCTCTCCCTGTCAACATTTTCTCCCTCATCTCTCTCTTTCTTCCAATCTTTTATTTCTCTTCCTCCTTCCTCTCCATCTTCCTTTTTATTTCCAGCTTTGATCTTTTTCCTTTTACCATTAATCCCCCTTTATCTTTCCTCTCCCTTTTCCTCTCTCGCGTTCTCCTGTAAATCTCTCCCCTGTCATCTTGGTTTCCTTCCCCTCCCCTATTTCTCCGTAACTTTTCCATCCAATGTTTTATGCCTCTCCCTCCTCTATCCTTCGAACCCAAATCTCCTCTCTGATCTCTTCTATCCTCGCCCCTTCCCATCCTTAGACAATCCCTACTCTATTAAAGTCTTACCTACTCTTTGCTACCTTTTCCTCTTTCTCTATCCACACTCAATCCTCAATCATCCCTCGCCCCCTTCCTCTCTTGAGCCGCAAACTCCGACCCTCGTTTCAAAAGCTCTCCCAAAGTCCTCTACACTGCTTCGTCTCTCTCTCTCTCTCTTTCCTCCCTCCTTGCCTCCTTTCATTCAACCCTCCGCCCTATGCACGTCACATATCCTATTGCTGTCTCTTCATCACGCTCTCTCTTTCTCTCTTTCTTTGCCTCCGTTGCGTTCTTTCTTACCTCATTCTTTTACTCCTTACCTTCCTTCCTCACTCTCACATGTTTATCCTTTACTTCTACCCTTCCTCTCCCTATTTACCTTCTCCCTAGTTTCTCTTTCCCTCCCTCTCTCCTACACGCTTACTCTTTTTGTTATTTCCCTTTCTCCCTTCCTCCCTCACTCACTCATTCACCCTTTAATCATTCCATCCCTTTCCTCCTCTCTCCCTGCTTCTCTCGCACAGTCATATCTCTCTCTCTCTCTCTCTCTCTCTCTCTCTCTCTCTCTCTCTCTCCTTTCGCTCCTATTCGTCTCCCTCGTTAAACATTTACTCGTTCTCCTCTCCTAACCTCATAACCTTTACCTCCTTGTCTCATATGTTCCTTCCTTCCTTCCCCCCTTTTCCTTATCTTCTCTCATGTTTCCCTCCATCCCTTCTTCCTTTTCTCTCCTTCCTCCCTTCCTTCCTCCGCATGTCTGTAATTTTTTTTTATTTCCTCCCTTCTCCGCTTTTTATCTCTTTCTCCGATATTTTTCTTTATTTCCTTCCCTTCTCTCTCTCTCTCTCTCTCTCTCTCTCTCTCTCTCTCTCTCTCTCTCTCTCTCTCTCTCTCTCTCTCTCTCTCTCTCTCTCTCTCTCTCTCTCTCTCGAGTGTGTTTAATCCTCTAGGGTGTCGAGAGAGTGTCGTTGAGAGAGAGAGAGAGAGAGAGAGAGAGAGAGAGAGAGAGAGAGAGAGAGAGAGAGAGAGAGAGAGAGAGAGAGAGAGAGAGAGAGAGAGAGAGAGAGAGAGAGATGAAGGGGGTGAGGGGTATGAAGCTAAACCCATTAAATAATTTATCCCCTCAGACCACGCCGTACAAGCTCTCCTTCCTCCCTTTTAAAGCTACTAATACCACTACCATACTGCTTTTCCGTCTGCATCTGTCTGTTCAGTACTGCGTGTCTGTCTAAATAGGCCTATAGCGTACCCGTAGGTCTATTTTGCCTGTAGTGTTTGTCTGCTCTTTCTCTTCTGTCTAGTGTATTCGTAAGTCATTTTGTGAAGTATATGTAGCTAAAATATACATAACGGATAATTAAGAAGAGATAGAGAGAGAAATAAACACATAGGAAGAGAGAATATGAGAACAAAAATGAAAAATGAGGTAAAGGAAAAAAAAGGTATATGTCCTTCTAATGCTTTATATAATTTGTTAGTCCTGTCCAGTGAATTTGTCTGTACTGTCTCATGAATTCGTTTATCAGTGTACCGAGTTATTGTCATTCCGAGTGACCTTTAGAGAGCGCCCTGAATGCCCCCTCACCCCCCACCCCCCTCAGGTATTCAGCGCAGGTGTTCAAAGGTTATCTGTACTTTCATAAATACCATCACTCATTGAGCTCGGAGGACGCTGCTGTTCCGGCGTACGAGTGCTTGTAATTCGAGTGTGATTTTCCTCCTCCAGTGAATTTAATTATTTTCTGGGTGGGGAGGGTTTTTATTTATTTTTATTTTTATTTCTATTTAAAGAGGAGAAAGGAGAAAGTGCAGCCGGGAAAAAGAGAAAACAAAGAAGGAAAGAAGATGGCAAAAAAAAGAGGAGAGAGAAAAGAGGAGAAACGCGAAAGTGGAAACGAGAAAAAGAGAAAAAAACAAGAAGGAAAATAAGATAGCAAAAAAAAAAGAGGAGAGAGAAAAGAGGAGAAACGCGAAAGTGGAAACGAGAAAAAGAGAGAAAACCAAGAAGGAAAATAAGATAGCAAAAAAAAGAGAAGTGAAAAGAGGAGAAACGCGAAAGTGGAAACGAGAAAAAGAGAAAACCAAGAAGGAAAAAAAGATAGCAAAAAAAAAGAGGAGAGAGAAAAGAGGAGAAACGCGAAAGTGGAAACGAGAAAAAGAGAAAAAAACAAGAAGGAAAATAAGATAGCAAAAAAAGAGAAGTGAAAAGAGGAGAAACGCGAAAGTGGAAACGAGAAAAAGAGAAAACAAAGAAGGAAAAAAAGATAGCAAAAAAAGAGAAATGAAAAGAGGAGAAACGCGAAAGTGGAAACGAGAAAAAGAGAGAAAACCAAGAAGGAAAAAAGATAGCAAAAAAAAGAGAAGTGAAAAGCGGAGAAACGCGAAAGTGGAAACGAGAAAAAAAAGCGAAAAATTGCGGGGAGTTTCAGGCGGGCGGCGGGCGACCAGGCGGACGGTCCATCCTCTTAAACCCATTTCTGTTTTATGCCACTGGAGCGCGTCAAGGGGATGGAGGGTTCGTCTTGGGTCTCGGGCGGTGGGTTTCCTCACTCCAACAGTGCCTATGATCCTACATGTATCGGCCTCAACAAACACTACTACCTAAGCCAATGATCCTATTCCACCACTAAGTCTTGTTATAGGGGATTCAGGAACTATGGAATTAACCGTTCAACACTACTACAGGAACTATGGAATTCACCGTTCAACACTACTACAGGAACTATGGAATTAACCGTTCAACACTACTACAGGAACTATGGAATTCACCGTTCAACACTACTATCTAAGACTCTGGTCCTATTCCGCTACTTGTTATAGGGTAGGTTTAAGTAACACAGCGGATTCAGACACTATGGAAGTCTCCCTTCTACACGACTACCTAAGACTCTGATCCTATTCCAACACTTTTCCAGGATAGGTTCAAGTCACACAGGGGATTCAGACACTATATATATGGAATTCAATCTTTAACACGACTACCTAAGACCCTGATGCTATTCCAATACTTTTCCAGGATAGGTTCAAGTCACACAGCGGATTCAGGCACTATGGAATTCTCCCTTCTACGACTCTATCTTATTTTCAGTCTTCATAAAAGTTCCTATACGTATGTCTATAGAGGTTCTGATTCTCTATGATCCCACATGTATCGGTTTCAACATTTCTATCTAATACCCCGATCCTATTTCCACGCTTGTTATATTGTAGGATCGAGTCATACAGCGGGTTCAGACGCTATGGAATTCCCTCTTCAACAATTCTATCCCTTTTTCAGTCTTCAATAAGAGTTCCTATATGTCTGCAGGGGTTCTGATTCTCTACCTATATTGGCTTTCTTTAATGAGATGCCTCGATTCGATATTGTGGATTCCTGTGCATTAGTAGAATTCTCGACCTTAAAATAGGAAATAAAGGAAAAAGCAGACTGAGATAGAAAGAGAAGAGATAGAAGAAGAGGAATAAAGGTGAGGAAATAACCAAAAGAGAGAAAATAGCAAATTGAACTAAATGGGAAAAAAATGTAGGATAAAAAGATGTGGAAAAAAATGTGGAATATATAAAAAAAGACGCAAAAAGAGGAAAGAAAGAGAAGTGTCGCTGGAATGTTAAAAGACGAATAAATGAAAAAAAAATGGAAGAGATGCGAAAGAGGAGGAGGAGGAGAGAGAGAGAGAGAGAGAGAGAGAGAGAGAGAGAGAGAGAGAGAGAGAGAAAGAAAGACAGAGACAAGAGAATGTGAGGTCAAACGAAACGGGAAGAGAAGGAAAGTTAATAAAATGAAAAAAAAAATAAAGGAAAAACTAACAAATTAAAATGGCACAGGTAAGATAATCCTAGAAAAATGTTGGCCCGGGAACGCATACAGTTTGTGATTTATTGTCCATCAGACGCTCGTAATGGCACAATGATGATAATTAATTGTTCATCCTGGGACGGAGAATAAAATTGAAGTTAGGAATTGATCTCATTTGAGTTGATATTACCTACGGCCGCTTTTCTGTCTGTCTGTCTGTCTGTCTGTCTGTCTGTCTGTCTGTCTGTCTCTCTCTCTCTCTCTCTCTCTCTCTCTTACTCATATCTACTCTTTTCTGGTTCCGTGGCAATGGATTAAAACTATTCCAGTACCAAATTCCCTTTCCGAAAACCTTGAGAGTTGTGTATATCACCTATCAACCCCCCCCCCTTCTCTCTCTCTCTCTCTCTCTCTCTCTCTCTCTCTCTCTCTCTCTCTCTCTCTCTCTCTCTCTCTCTCTCTCTCTCTCTCTCTCACGGGACATTCTTGGCGGGGAAGAGAGGTATTTTTCTCCCTAATGTAGTAAATGTACCCCGAGTCAATGAGAGGAGGAGGAGGAGGAGGAGGAGGAGGAAGGAAGAACGAGAATATATATCTTTTTTTGGCATTTCGTCGAGCTATTCATAACTTTCCTCGGCTTAGTAAACCCTTAGTGGCCCTGAACACGCGGGGGCCGGCCGTAACAATGACCTGATTTTAGAACACACAAAAGATGCCTCTCCTCTTTCCTCTCCCCATCTCCAGGTCCTGGTAGTAATTTTAGGTATTTTTAGTCTTAGGCATCTGATGTTTATTTTTGTTTTTCACGTAAATATGTCAAGGGTAGTCTCGTCTTTCCTCATCTTACGAATGTGTTTGTCAGTATTCTTATCAGGAGAAATGTAACAGCTAAAATTTTCCAGTGTCAAAATGTCCAAAATAAAAATAAAGGGTGGTTTCATTCTGAAGTATCTAGACAATTTAATACTTGAAGGTTACAGCGTTATTTACTTCGATATCAGAAAAGCAAGTAATAGAAAAATAAATGGCACTTCAGTTGTAAAATCCACCTTGCTATTCCGTCAGTAAACAAAGAAACAAGCGAGATCGTTGGATTCACTATATACACACACAGGAACACAGAGAAGAGTATAACAATCACTTCCTATCACAGTCACTTTTCTCACCCTCCGCCCTTCCCATCTTCCCCAGGCGCTCGGACGGAGTTGGAGACCTCCAAGGAGGAGATGGAGTTGACAAAGGCCAAGCTCAAGAAGTTGGAGGAGGACCTTGACTCCGCCCGCCAGAAGAACCTCTCCCTCCAGAACCAGATCACCGCCTCGGCCAGTGAGTGAAGTATATAGAAAGATAGATAGATAGATACAGATAGACAGACAGACGGAGAGACAGACCGACAAACAGATAGATGGAGAGATAAATAGATATAGATAGATAAGGGAGAATGGGCAATGCATAATGATATAACATGCTAAGGTGGAAATTATATATATTTGATCTGTTCTTTCCTCTCTCGTACTCTGTAAATTAAACCTTTCTTAATAATCAAACACGTGATCTTTAGAGGAGGTTTTTTACCACATATTTTGCAACCTATTTTTAAACCTCACTCGAAAAAATCTTCCTTTCACTCATCTCCCAAAAATCTAAATGACCCTTACTTCGGGGAGTTGGGGAGTTCGGTTCTTGGCGCCGCAACTGCTCTTACTTCGGCAACCCATTTAAACTTACCCTCTATGTACCATCAAACCCTTAACGACCTGACTCCAATCCCTTCAAGACTTTTTCTTTACCGTACCGACTCAACCGTTAAACTTACCCCATCACCATTTCCCCCTTCAATTCCTAATACCAGCCCTCAATAGCGTCCCCTTCCTCACCCTGAATCACCACCATTCTTAAAGTCAGTCAGTCCTTCTCATTACTTCTCCCAATTCATTTCCTCTTCAATACCAACCGTCGACTTCGCGCCAACTTATGGTCCCTTGCCTTCCTCATACAATATGTTAATCAACCTTGCTCCCTATTTTTAGTACCTGGAACCTTATCACCCCGCCACACAATTCTTCATCTTACCCTTCCCAGCATCTTTTATGAACCCTTCACGTCTATTTTCGGCATCTTCATTCTCTCCAACCTTCTCTTCCCACGACCCACCATTCACTCGCCTCACATTCCCCGACATCATACCCAAACTTGCACTGCCCTTTTTCTTCTCCAGACTGCGACAAGACGGAGGAGCTTGAGACGAAGATTAAAAGTTTAGAAGAGAAGTTGAAGGCCACAGAAGAGGAGCGGGACAAACTCACGAAGACCATCGACGAAACGGAGGCCGAGCGAGATGAAGAAATCAAGATCATTCAAGACGTAAGTGATGGGGATCGATGTTGTGTAGGAAGGAGTGAAGACGGTGATGTGAGTGTCTTAAGTGATTGATAATGAGCGTAACAAAACTAAAGGGTGATGAAAGGAGATGAGAGAAAGAATGAGAGACGAGTAATGAATAAATGAGTAAAGTAATGAATGATGAGCTTGAGGTGAGGGCGGAATGGGGTACAGAACAAGGAATAGAAGTAGTAAGGATAACTGATGGACCAGATAGCAAAATAACGAGTTGATATGATAAGAAAAAATAAGTAAAACGGGCGATAGGATAATAAGTAAAGGGGAAGGAAGGCGAGGTAAGGAAAAGGATAAAAGACTTAGTGGTAGAAAAAAGAGAGGAGGGTGATGAATTAACGAAAAATAAAGGTATCAAGGAAGGAGAAGCAGAAAAGTATCAATGGGATGAGTATATAGAGAAAAATAGACGATGGCAAAAGAGAAACTAATGAAAAGAGAGGAATGGCTGCCGATAATGGAGGAGGAGGAGGAAGAGGAGGAGAATGAAGGTTAGGGAGAAAGAGAAGCAGGAAATGATTAAGTGAAAAGTTAGTTAAAGAAGATCGTGGAGAAGGCTGCAAGGACTAAGACAGAAGAGCAGGGCGAGGATAAAGTACATAGAAGAAAAGTTAACGTGTGTGAAGGGTTGAGGGAGAGCGGGGGAAAGGGGGAAATAAACAGAGTATGGGACAAGACAAACAGGCAAGGGAGTCAGGGAGAGGAGGAGAGTCACCGTGTTATTTTTCTGCCCCTTTCCCACGCGTATTCTTTTTTGGGGACTCCTCGCCCTCTTCATCCATTCTGTATAGCTGGCCCTCCATTTTTTACCTTCCACCTTTTCGTCAATTTCCCGTCTTTTATACCTCTCTCTCTCTCTCTCTCTCTCTCTCTCTCGCTATCTATTTGTTTATCTACCTCTCTCTCCTCTTTACAAATCCCTATCCTCCACTTTTTTCCCCTTTTAACTTCCTACTTTTCACTATCCAAACACTTCTGAAACTATATGCAATCATCTCCATCGACTTCTTTTAATCTTTTAACAGGAGCACTACTTATATAAGGCCCCCGATATGCCTCTTTTGTCTTTAGAAAGAAATACTACAGTCCCCCTCCTCCTTCTCTTCCTCAGGCGCTGGACGAGGCGGCGCAAGAGAGGGAGGACCTAATCGCCACGTTCGAGAAGGAGATTCAGAACATGACGACGATGAACTCAACGCGAGAACAGCAGCTCATGGAAGACTTTGAGTGGAAACTTCGTGAGATGGAGAAGGACCACAAGAAGAAGATGGAGGAGCGCGACAGGAAGGCAGAGGTGAGTACGGAGGGGTCGAGAGAGAGGAAGAGGTTGTTTTTTTCGGTCGGTCAGTAGCGCAGGCAAGTGTTTTATAGTGGCGCCATCTTGCTTGGTTCATACTGCCCCCACCGCCCGGAGCTCCAATTCATCTTCTTAAGAGAGTTCCGCTAGAGTCCGGGCTGATAGGTGGTCATCAGGACAGCATGCGGGTAGTCTTAGGCCCTACGTTGCCAGATTGTTGTACTTTGCCTCTTATGTTTGCCGATTTCCGACCCAAAAACTGTTTTCATCACCCAAATAATTGCCTTTATATATGGTTATGGTTTAAATGGTTAATTATTGGTGCTTCTTGGCAACAGTTATGTGTCAGAAACAGGTATAGACGCGGCTCAGAGTACGACAATCTGGCAACGGTGCTTAAGCCTCTCGGTGATAGCAGAATATCGTCAGTTTGTAGCAGCGGGCCTGACTTGAACCCCTCTGCACGGCGTTGCTCTTTTACGAAGCGACACAAATTCAGTTTTCTGCGTGCTGCGCCTCCAATTGAAATCCTGCACGTGTATGGAATTTCTTTGGTTCTGAAGCTGTGGAAAAAATCTCTTTGAAAAATATTTTGCATTTTGAAAAGTATTTTCATAAAAAATATTTCAAAGAATTACCGTTTGATGTCTGATCACTGGCTGTTTGGTGCAGAGTGCATCAAATAAATCTCTTTAAAAAGGTTTGTTTTCAAACACCGATTAAAAAGACTCCATTAAAGGATCGTTGGGTTCCCCCTCCCACTAAGCATTACGCCCATCCCGCAGTAATGTTTGTCTGCCGCTCCGCTAAGTGTAATAACCAAAAACCTTTGCTCCCTGCGGCCGTCACAGTCACCCAGCCCTTGCTCCAGCATCTCTTTACTCAAGTTTTACTCATTCTGTTGTAATTTACATCTTCCTGAACCCCCAAGGCCACGCGACCAACCCGGCGGGGCGCCAGCTTTCTTGTCTCCTGTAATGTCCACCTTCCCGCCCTTCCCGTGTGTTTCTGTTCCCACTAACCGCTGCGGGTCCCCTCCAGGAGAGGATTAGTGCGGTGAGAAACATGGTGGAGTCGGAGCTGGCGGACTCCCTCATTAAGGTGGCGGAGGACAGGCGCGTGGCGGACGAGCAGCTGATGGAGGTGAGTGCATGAGGGTGTGGGAGCGGAGGCGGCGAGGCGGCGGAGACTTCGCGCTGAGAACGACTTGCTTTCTTTCAGTGTTGTTTTCTTTTGGTGTTCTTTGGCAATGAAACGGAGAAAGGGATATTTTTTCCTTGTCTAGCAAGTAGCAAAAGTTCCATTATTTAGTGAAATGGATAATGTGACGCTTCAGTTTCCATTGCCTCCAAAGAAGAGAGATTATGATATTCTTTGAGATAAAAAAAAAGGGTGTATTTCTAGTCCCGTAAAGGAAAAAAAGTCATTGTCTCAGCGAGTCGCCCAGCACGAGGTATCCCGCCTGCCTCGCCGCCGCTGGAATGTTACACAGCATCGCCTGTTGCTCGCTGCCGCCAAAGTGAAGTCTTGAGGCACTCGACTGTGTTTGTCCTGCTCCTTCCTCTCCCGCGTGTGTGTGTGTGTGTGTGGGGGGGGGGGGGGGAAAGGGGTGCGTGTGAGTGTGCGTGTGCGAGGGGAATGGAATGCAGGACAAAGTTGAGGTGAGATAGTTTGCCTTTAAGCCGTAGAATTTTTTGTCTGATTATTTTCCCGTCTAGTTTCTTGTCTTGCTTCGCTTTAATGTTTGCTTGCATGACTTCACCATCATACTATTGACTCTTGTTACTGCCGCCATGTGTACTCCTGAAGCTGTGTACTCCTGAAGCTGTGTACTCCTGAAGCTCCTTAGATGTACTGCACGTCCTGACTGCCTGTGCTTCCTAGTCCCATATCTCCTACTATAAAAATACCACCCTCGCCCTTCCATGGCCCACCGTATTAACCGTCCTCCCCACTAAGTCTCCTCATCCATGAACCATTCACGAGCATATCTACGACTGTCCCCTCCTTTCTACTCTCCTTGATGATCCAGTCAACCCCAACGTCCATATCATATTTTCTACTTTACGCTCCACCTTTTTCACCAAACATGTATTTCTCGTGTCTTGCTCCTCTTCCACAAATCCCGCCGTCGCCACTCAATCCTTTCTAGTCCATGGTTCCCTTATTCGTGTTTCCATCTTTTAGTATAGACGCCCTAGAGCTGTCTCATTATAGTTTTTACCCATAGAATGACGTGTTTAGATGAGATGCTCAGTACTAGCGTCCTGGCATGGATTGTTTTCATTTACCTGTCGTTTTAGTGTCATTTATTTATATTTATCCAGGTTATGACTCCCCTATATAACAGATCAAGTTCATGATATTTATATACTACATTTTCAAACATATGTACAAATACCCATAATTTCTCTGGCGTCCCTTTGAAGACAACGCTCAAAGCAAATGCAAACTCCCATGATATATATTAATTTCTTCACACAATGCCCCTCACCTGCCTCTCCATAAACCTTTCCACATCTCCAACAATCTCTTTGCGACCAACCATCCCTTGGCCTTCATGCCTTCCCCCTTTACCAATCACTCCCCCAAACCGATGCTAATGCTCCTTAGGGCTTCTGAATATGACTTTCTACCCCTGCATACTCCCCTCAAACTGACTACAAACTCCCATCCTTATTGATGTCCTACAAGCGAATCCCCTGACCCACCCTTGCCGGCCTGTTGCCCCGTAAATTCCCTGAAGTGGTTATTTTTTCTGCCTTTGCCTGTACCCATCGATGCATAAAAAACTTTTCATCTTTATTCATTTCCTCAACCACATCCACATACCAATCCTCACTTCCTATAACTCTGCCTCCCATCCACATAACAATCCTCCCTGCTTCCTCTCCCACTCCCCACCCCCATATGGCCAGGGACCCCGGGGACCTTCATTGCTACCTCTGAGTGTGACCCTTCCCCGTGTGTGACCCGTGTGACCCTTGTGTTCCCGAGGTCGGCCATCTAAAGAGCTACGAAGCCGAGGCCATCCAGCTGCGCGGCGTCACCCACGAGCTGCAGAAGGCGCTGAGGGCGTCGGCGAGAGAAATGGAACACCTCAAAGTACGCGAGAAAATACTTGAGGAGGAAATACGAGGCCTCAAGAAAGCCCCTCCGCCCTGCCGCCAGGTACGCCGTGTGTGTGTGTGAGCGTGTGTGAGTGTGAGTGTGTGTGTGTGTGTGTGTGTGTGTGTGTGTGTGTGTGTGTGTGTGTGTGTGTGTGTGTGTGTGTGTGTGTGTGTGTGTGTGTGTGTGTGTGTGTGTGTGCGTGTGATGTGCTGTGTCTCTCTCTCTCGTCATTTCTTCGACTTCCCATCAGGTGAGTGCTAACTAGGTCGATGTTTTTCACCCTCTCTTCCCCCTTCGACTCCCTTCCTCCGGCCAGGTAAGCAGCCCCTCCTCCTCCTCCTCCTCCTCCTCCTCCTTCTTCACCTCCCTGCACCTTCTAACATAACAGGCTCATCTTCTTTACCGGAGAGGCCGCCACCTCCTTATCTTTCACCCTAACAAGAACGGATAATAAGCACCGTCACCTGATCCTAATGTCAGCGTCACCAAGAACTTTTTCATCCTCTTCAGCGGCAGTGAAGGTCAATTTTCTTTTCCGAGATCTATACACGGCCAGACCCCCGATGACTTAATTTCAACTTATGGTTTACTATTAGTCTTGGGACGTAAGGAGAGCGAAGAGTAAAAGGATGTTGATTTAGTAAGAATATAATTATGGTCATATAACTTCGGGAATGCGAGACGATGGGTGTTATCATCTATCGTGTCAAACTTCAGACAAATATTTAGATACGCCATCGTGAACTACATGGTACATACATACGAACACACATACTCTCTCTCTCTCTCTCTCTCTCTCTCTCTCTCTCTCTCTCTCCATACATTAATACACCCTAACACACATGCAACACGCACATACCGACGTGAATACATACAGTTCACACGCGCTCGTTATTGGACACAATTTTCGTTCCCTGGGGTCTCCTGCATCCAGAGGTCGCCCACATAAATACATCAGCCCCCCCCTAAACTAATGACGCTTTTAATGAACGCAAATTAAACGTATGCCTGTGTGCAGAGATGCCTATTGGGACTTCACAGTAATTTTACCTGTTTTATTTTTGCCATTTAAGTTTTGTTTTTTCATTTTTCAGCGGAGCGAGTGTTATATTTTTTTCGGAGCTATTTTCGTTGTAATTAATTTTGCCTATTATTTATTTATTTTATTTTATTAGTTGGAAGTAGGATTAGTATCCAACATCATTCACACACACACACACACACACACACACACACACACACACACACACACATTACGTCACACACAACCGCAATAAAACACCTCTACACAAATATTTTTCTCCTCCTCCTCCTCCTCCTACTCTTCCTTCTCCATCACCATCTCCTCCTACTCTTCCTCCTCCATCACCTACTCACCCTTTCTCTCCTATTCTCTTCCTCCACTTTTCCTCCCATCTGAACACACAACAAGGCCAGCAAACACTCCAGCCTCGTCCTCACGCCGTCCTAACACCTAGTAATAACGGTGGTTCTTTCCCCCTCAGAGCACCCTTCAGCGGGCCAAGCGTCAGGCCGAGGAGACGGAGGCTGAGTTCCGACAGAAGCAGGAGAAGATGAAGAACGAGCTGAACGCGGAGGTAAGAATGAGTTCGCTTCACGTGCGGGGGATGAAAGGAAATGAGTGAATGGAAGAGGCTGGGCGTGATGGACGGGGGGGAGATGTGTTATTGCTCTTGCTGGTGGTGGTGGTGGTGGTGATGGTGGTGGTGGTGGCTGTAGACTAAGGGACGAAGAGAGAGGAAAGCAGGAAAGAAGAAAAAAAAACGGATTACAGAATAAAGAGAGAGTGAGTGATAGGAGAATGGAAGGATAGGAGAGTTGTAGTTTCAGAACGTATATCTTACACACATATGCATGTTTTAAATAGAGGAAAGTGGAAAGGAAGGAAAAAAAAACGGATAACAGAATAAAGAGAGAGATATAGAGAGAGGAGAGAGGAAGGATAGGAGAGTCAATTTCAATACGAACTTACTTTCAACCTTCAGAGTACACTAAATACAATGTTCAAACTCTCAATTAACTAAACTTTTGGCAGAAGAGAAGACACGATACAAAGATTGAATATATGTTTGAGGCGATGAGGTAAAGGCAGTGATGGTGTTAATGGTAGTGGTAGTGAAATAGTGAAGAATTAATGGTAGGAGATAGGGAAGGGAATATACAAAAAGCAACAAGGTAACGACGGTGATGGTGGTGGTGGAACAGTGGATAAAAGTAGTGAAAAGTAAGAAAAAAAATACATAAAATACTCAACTTTTTTATTTTTGTGGGGGCGGCGAGTAGCGGACTTTTTTTTTTACACTCTTTTTGTTGCCCTTCAGCCGCGTCCTTTGATGTAAAAAAAAAAAAGGCATCTGTTGTATTTATCTTCAATTACTGTCTAAACTTTGCGAGCCTCTGAGTCAGCCATTCATTAGAGGGCAGTTTGGTGGCGCCTTATCAGCGATTCCAGACCAGGCGAGAGGCACGAAGGGTGAGTAGCAGGGAGGGGGAGGGAGGGCAAGGAGGGAAGGAGGGAGGCAAGGAGGAAGGGAGAGGCTATAACTTCGGGAAGGGAAGGGAGGAGGAAGGAAGGAAGAAGGAAGGAGTGGGCTGTGTGCAAGGAACGGGAACGCAAGGAAGGAAAAGGGATAGAAAGGAAGAATGGGCGTGAACTGTGTTTGAGAAAGGGAGGACAAAAGTTAAGAAAGGAAAGCTAGGATAGTAAGTTTAAGTGGAATGATAAAGGAAGGAAGGAGTGGCCCGTATGCGAGGAAGGGGAACGCTTGGGAACAAAAGGTATACACAGAAATGATGGTAGTGAACAATGAGAAAGGAATGACAAGTTAAGGAAGGGAAGTGATGATAGAAATTTTAACTGGAGAAAAGAAGGACGGAAGGAAGGAGTGGATTGTATTTAAGAAAGGGGAACGCAAGGAAGGAGAATATACAGAAAGAAAGAACAGGCGTGAACTCTCTTTGGGCAAGGGATGACAAAAAGTTTAAGGAGGAAAGCAATGGTAGTAATTTTAAGTGAAGTAATGAAGGAACAGGGGAAGCATGAGTGAGAAGGAGAGGCAACAGGGAGTAGAGGGTAACTTTGACGAGGGAATATTGTGGCGGAGAGGGGAGGGTAGGAAGGACGTTGAGCTGGATAATACAATAATCGTGGTCTGCTGAGGGAGCGCGGTCATGCATGTAGCAATAAAGGGATCGTAACTCCAGAAGGCCATAATAGTTAGCAGAGTATTCGTGACATGGACACAGCCAAGGCTCGTTAGGGAGGATGGTGGAGCCTTTAGTGATGCAAATGAACGAACACCGTGAAAAGTTGCTGGGTGATATTACCAAATTCTTAGGCAATAACAGAACACCGCTTCGTGACATTAAATAAAAGAGAGGAAAATAGCAAAGAAAAGAGAAACACAGATAACAGAATAAAGAGAGGAATAGAGTGAGAGGAGAAAAAGAATAGGAGAGTTAATTTCAGTACGTATATCACTCTTTTACAACCTTCTGTGTACTCTAAATACAATGTTCAAACTCTCAATTAACTTAACTTGTGGCGGAAGAGAAACACAGGCTTTCCAAATTACGAATAAGAGGACGAAGCGGAGATAAACGGTGGACCGCTTACCACTTTCCTGCCCTCTGGATCGATCAGTAAGTGGGGAACTGGGAAGGTCTGTGAAAGGTTGATTGCGGTAACCTGAAAGTTGTGTCCTCGGCTAAGGGATCTGGCCCACCGGTCTCGAGGGCCCCGACAGAACACGGCTTTGCTTTTTCGAACACTTTCCACCACCATCGCGTCGCCCTCCTTCCCCTTCTCATCCAACCCTCTGTCTCTCTCCACCTTTACCTGCTTCTCCCTGACTCTTGATTTCCCTTGGCAGTGGGAGGACAAACTGAGGTCGGAATGTTCGCGGCTCAAGGCGGAACTGGACGAGCTGCATGGCGAGGAGAAACACCTGGCCGTGGAGTCTATGAAGGTACAGAAGGAACAGGAGGTCAGGAAGCTCAGGCAGTCCTGGGAACAACGCCAAGAGGAGATGACCAAAGAGGTGAGTTGGAGAAGGCCTTTGATCCTCACTCGGACGCAATGTTTGGACTGGGACGAAAAGTTGTGCTGCATCCCTTTGCTTGCCCTTGTCTTTGAGTTGAGAGGTTTAGGATTTATTTTACCGCAGCGTTTACTCTTAAAAACCTCATTTAAGTTCATCTCTCAAAACTTATGGAGCATTGTGAAGACTTTATAGCATTATTTCAGTACGCGACCACGAATGCAATCAGCAACATTCATAATTAAAGGAGCGTAATTATAACATTTGCGTGCTCTTTTTTATGTGGTCTCTAATAAGTCCTCATCCACCAACGATCTCAAAACTCAGGGGCAGACTAACAGAAAAGGACGCGTTTTTTCAGCACTCAAACATGAATGCAATCACAAACACACATACTTAAGGCAGCATGATTTGAACTTTTGCGAGTCTTATCCTGTGGTCTCTAAGAAGTCCTCCTCCACCACAGATCTCAACTCTCAAGGACAGTCTGACGGAGAAGGACGCGTACTACCACAAGGAGATGGAGAACATGAGGACCAACGCGGACAGGGACGTGTGGGAGCTGCGACGCAAACTGCAGCGCCTCGACGAGAAGAACTGGTCGCAACAGGAGCTGCTGCAGGAAAAGCACCATGAGGAGCTCGGTGAGGCGCTAGAGGCAGACAGAGACAAAAAGAAAAAGGCAGACAGACAGAGACAGACAGACAGACACACTGAAACATATACAGAAAAACAGATGACGAGCGTGCAGCCAGCAAACAAAGAGGCACAGGAAAACAGATAGACAAGCAGGTCGACAAATAGTTACGTGGTCAGACATACACAACTGAATAGTAAAACAGACAGAATAAAGCAGCAAATGGACAGTCTGGCTGGCAGGCACCCGAGAAGATAGACACTGAGAAAGTTGCGTGAAATTTTAAATTAATCGTAACTTCTGGACCTGAAAGCTATTAAAGAGGAGTATTCTTGAAGAGCGTTTTCTTACTCTGTTTTTAATTACGAATTATTTGCGTGTTTACTTCAGAGCGTATACGGGCGGAGTACAAGGAGCGCTCGTCAGACCTCGAGGCTCGGCTGGCCGTGGCGCTGCAGAACTCAGACGAGGAGGGGCGCCATCAGGCCGAGAAGCAGCACAACGAGGAGATGGAGCACCTGTGTGAGCAGCACAGACTCAGCATGGGTGAGTCACCTCGCACCTGTGCCTCACACCGCTACCTGACGTATACAAACACAGACTAATCGACTAAACTGAAAATATGAATAAATGCTTACACTGCTTTACACACATAGAAAGAAAGGCCAACCACCTCATGAGTCAGCCAGTCATAGCTAAAGAGAAACCCGCTGAACCTGCCTTAGTGGTAAATACAATGCAACACCGCGATGAAATTCTAGGTTACAGTGCTATAAAAAGGGCGTCAATAAACGGTGATTAATTTAGATGAGAAGATCGGAATTAATGATCTAACACCTACTTACTTTATGAAGCTCTATGGACTTGACAAGCGATTATATTCCCTCTTTAACTCTCACTCACTTAAAATGAATGTCAAATATAGAAAAATAGGGTCATATTTAAAAAGAGCGCTCGTAAAAAATCTGCCGCCTCTCGGGAATCCACTAAAATTACATAGAAGCGGCCAGCGACGGTAATATTAGCCCGGCGAGAAATGCCTCCGCCCACACCACCGCCCACGCCACCGCCTCCAGCCTCCGTCCCTTCACTTGCCACGGGGGTAAGGGCGGGAAAAGGGGGAGGAGGGAGGGTTATGTGGTATAGTGAGGGTGATGTTTATAGCAGGACTCATGGCAGTGGTGAAGGTGTTGCTTGTGGTGGTGGTGACGGAGTGTGCGTGTGTGTGTTAGTGGTGAGGGAGGTAGTGATGCTGTGATGAGAGTGAGGGTGGTAAAAATGGTGTATGTGGTGACAGTGGTGGTGGTTGTGGTGAGTGATAGAGATTCATAAGGATAATGGATAATAAGGGTAAACGTTAGTGGTGATGTGGGTGTTGTAGTGAGATTAATGGTGGCGATAATTAAGGCGTCATGGGATAAATGGCGATATAAATTAATTCCAACTTATGTTTGTAGCGTCCGTAAAGAGATGACGTATCGCACCACGTTCAAGAGAAGACGCATTGCCATTCTGGGTTAGCTCACTCGTAAACTTTGGAGTTGAGGAGAATTGCAACACACGCGCCTGTCTGATGGGAAGCAGGGACGTGACCGGCTCGCAACACGCTCAAGACGGGAGCACTTATCTTCAAGGCCTCGTGCTGTGGTGGTCTTGTTTTCGTCTTTGGTTTCGTTTATTGAAGAGAGAACGGGACGGGAGTGAAATAGTTTACCTTTACAAGTTAGAATTTATGGCTGGTCTTTAGTTTCCTGTTTTCGTTCGTTCAGTGTAGGCGACGAAGCAGACGTTAAATATATCATGTGACGGTTTAATGGATACAAACACAATCGTAATTTAGATCTCACTGTTAATTGTGTGAGCGAAACCCAGGAAGCACGAGGCCATAACACAATGAAAAAATCCAAGTATCATGATCAAAGGGAGGTTATTATTACGCTGATGTCTAAAATGTTTTACGGTGTTCTATTATTATTACGAAGCATCAAAGCGGGTGAGTCTGACGGCGAATTTTAAATAGCGTCGGCAAGCTCTGTTTATATTCATCGTGTCTGCTTCCACCACAAATATAACGAAACTCGGTACGTTATTAACCCCTCGACCTCGGATGTCCCAAAAGAAGACCTCACCAAGCTACAGGAATGGAACAAAAAGTGGCTTCTACAATTCAATGGGGAAAAATGTAAAGTCCTGCACCTTGGGAGAGGATATCTAGCGTACCAATACCACATGGGAAACACTGCACTATCCACCACAGAAGCAGAGAAAGACCTGGGAGTATATATTACCAGGCTACCAGTGAAAGCCGAATCCGTACAAATCGCAGCGGACGGGTTAAGGCATCCATTGAACAGCTTGCTTCCCTATTCCTATTATTTGTCTACGCTGGGTAAGATACATCAACATAGGAGGGTCAATTCAAGTCGTAATGGAAGTATGTAAGCACAGAACCAAATTGACAAATATCTGGCAATGCATAATAGATACATACAGTAACAATCTCATGGTCATTCGGATGATTCATTAAGGATCGTCTTCGTAGTGTCGTGCTACAAGCCATTTAACCATCGCATCATATCCTTTTACCCCGTACAAACATCCTTATCCAATCCCGCCAAGCCATAATGCGTCCTCATCCATCCATCCCAACGCAATAACTTACTTACTCAATCATTCCAGCGCCATCGAAATTCCCTTCCAACGCCCTCACAAGCATCCATATCCATCCATCACTCTATTCAGTCTTTTTGTTCTGGTGTTATCACGAGGCCCGTTTCGACTCCACCCACAGAACGGTTGCGCGAGGAACTTGAGGCAGAGAAATTCCAGGCGGTGGAGGAGGCGCGGGTCATCGTGACAAAACATCATGAGTACCTGAACGCGGGGCTCCAGGAACAGCTGACAGAGGCCATCACGAGCAGTACACAGGTAAGGAAAGGAACCAATGAATGAAGGAGCGAGGAAAGAGAAAGGAAGGAAAAAATGGAGAGAGGGAAGGAATGGAGGGAAGGAAAAGGAAATTAATGGATGGGGAGGGGAAAAGAGGGAGGAAAGAAAGGAAGGAAGGAAGGAAGGAAGGAAGGAAGAAAGGAATGGGGAAAGGAATGAATGAATGAATGAAGGAAGGAATGAAGGAAGGAAGGAAGGAAGGAAGGAAGGAAGGAAAGAAGGAAGAAAGGAAGGAAGGAAGGAAAAAAGAATGTAAGGAAAGAATGAAGGAAGGAAGGAAAGAAGGAAAAAAAGAAAGGAAAGAAGGAAGGAAAAAAAGAAGGGCCTGCAAGAGTGACATTTTCTTGTAGTTGTATGAGTTTATGAAGTAATAAGGGAAAATAAATATATATTGGTCAGCGTTAAAGACAGGAGAGGCAGAAAAGGAGTGCATTTTTAAGTACTCTCTTGATGAGATGGGAAAAAAAATCAATTGGATAAATGTGAGATTGAGGTGTTTTACAGGTGTTTTCTCATTATGGCACTGTTGGTGTTAATGATGATGGTGATAATGATGATGATGATTGAAATTATGCTTGTAGGGATAATGTGCAACGATAGAAGTTCCATATCCAAGACATAAATGCTAAAAAATAATGGAGTTGAAAATATTAGAATTAGTATTATTGCATTTACGTTGTGCATCTTGATTAACCATCTACGTGTGTGTGTGTGTGTGTGTGTGTGTGTGTGTGTGTGTGTGTGTGTCCACAGTGCAAGGAGGAGCTGGAGGCCGTGAAATCCGCTCTGGCGCTACGAGAGGAGGTCATCAAATCCCTAAACGAGGAACTGGCGAGGCTGAAGGAATCCGAAGGAGGAGTCCCCGCCGCATCCTACATGGACTCCCAGAGCTCCATCGCGTCCTCCAGCGAGTCCACGTGCTCCCAGGGCTCCAACAACTCCCAGGACAGACTCAGCCTCTCGGAGTCCGTCGGAGCCTCCATAGACGGGCAAGATGAGGCGCATAAGTCCGGGTGAGTATTGCAGAGTTCACCTTACTTCACCAACAGCCAGCCAGCCGTTGCTTTGGCCTGACCCAGACGCCAACGCCATCCAGACATCCTTATCCAATACCGCCAAGCCATAAAAACATCCTTATCCAGTGTCTTTCTTACCAAAACGGCCGATACGCTGTTTAACCATCCCATCATATCCTTTTACCCGGTACAGACATCCTTATCCAGTCCTTCCAAGCCATAAAAACTTCCTTATCCAATGTCTTTCTTACCAAAACGGCCGATATACCATTTAACCATCCCATCATATCCTATTACCCGGTACAGACATCCTTATCCAATCCTTCCAAGCCATAAAAACATCCTTATCCAATGTCTTTCTTACCAAAACGGCCGATACGCCATTCAACCTTCTCATCATATCCTTTTACCCCTTACAAACATCCTTATCCAATCCCTCCATGCCTCAAAACCATCCTTATCCAATCAGTCTTTCTTACCCAAGCGACTAGTGCGCCATTTAAACTACCCATCCTATCTTTTCACGCCGCTCAAACGTCCTTATCCAATCCCTCTGCGCCATCTGGACATCCTTATCCAATCCCACGTCATCGAAACATCCTTACCCAATCCCTTCTCGCCATGCAATCATTCTTATCTAATCCATTTTTTTTTCTTTGTTTTAGTTCCTCTTCCCTATCTCTTTCCTTCTAACCTCTTATCCTTATCCAATCCCTCTACGTCATATCATCTGGACATCCATATCCAATCCCTCTACGTCATCGAAACATCCCTATCCAATCCTTTCTCACCATGCAAACGTTATCTAAATCCTCTTTTTTTTCTGTTTCCATTCTTCTTCCCTATGTATTCCTATGTACTTCTCTCTCCTTCTCTTCCCTTTATCCAGTCTATATATACCTTACAGTCTTTACTTATATCAGTCTCACCGGTCACCTTATGTCTTATGTCCCCTTCCTTCTCTTCACCTCTGCCCCGCACCATCACCACCACTGTACCCAACCTATTTACCGCCACCGTTAAGACCACCACCAATGTAGCCGGTTTTCAGAATTTATGTTTAGCGATAAGAATTACTGACGTGCCTAGACGGATAACAGAAAACGTACCTAGAATACATATTGAAGGACTTGCTCACAAACATATACAGGCACAAACAAAATACATAATCAACTCTTAAAATATCTTTCTCTTGCTCTCTATCTACTTTTCTATCTATCTATACGCTATACGCACATCTGTCGCCCTAATTGCTTGTATGTCATTCTTTACGTTTGCTTCTTTTACTTAAGTTCAACTAATTCTATAAATATCATTCACCTTCCCCTTTCCCTTGCCTTCTCCGCCTCCGCCTCCTCCTCCTCCTCCTCCTCCTTCTCTTCCTCCTCCTCCATCTCCATCTCCTGCCTCCTCCTTGCCTTTCATTTTTGCTTTTTGAAATATTAGGTTTTTACGCAGACAGGTGACGAGACGGATGAGCCCCTGCTTCACGTGTAGGGAGAGGAGGAGGAGGAGGAGGAGGAGGAGGAGGAGGAGAAGGAGGAGGAGGAGGAAGAAAGAGAAGAAAGAGAATGAGGAAAAACTTTAAAATATAGTGTTTGGGATACGAACCCGGCGAGTATCAACGTTTTAAACTTAGGATAACACCTTCAAGTCGACTTCGAAGTGCCATCTGGTGGGGAGAAAGGGAACCGCAAGGAATATAGTGCCGGGAAGAAGCCTGGGCGTAAGGAGTTTTAAGTTTATATTTAGAAAACGACGCGTGGTGACCCTTGAAGAATTGCATGAGTTATCCCTACATGATAATAGGAGGGAGTATCACGTTGCGTCAGAGAATGTCGGTATTTCCTCCTGCCTATGACTTGACCTTTTTCAAGAAGAGTGTATCAAGACAGCTCTCCACCCGAAATTGACCTCTCTTTTTGGCTACTCTTTACTTTTATCTTTTATGGGAGCGGCGAGTAGTGGGCTTTTTTTTTTTTTTGTACTCTTTTTGTTGCCCTTGAGCCGCGAGGGGGGGAGGGCCGGAGTGCTTCAAGTCGTGATGTCCCCACAGTGACGACCCAAACAGCCAGGACAGTTTGAGAGTTCATTTTAAATTTCTGGGTAAAGAGAATTGCTATACCCTGAAGCCTATGATGTTTGAGTGTGGCGGACGCAAATTATGCAATACTTATTTCCTCTATAAAAAAACGCGCTCATAAGACTTATAGGTCGGTATTTTATAAGACACTTTCGCTTCTCACAGCAGCTATTTCTAAAGGTCAAAGAGGGGGTCAGTCGGGTTCTAATGAGTGTTTCTTGAGGTTCACGGTACAGAAGAAGGGTCACACTACCTCCAGGGTCATAAAACTACTCCCGGAAATGCCCACAACTCCTACGAAAACCTTGTCAAATATGTGTTCTTGGGCGGCGAAATGTCTTATAATTCGACCCTTATAGAATTTCGGCGCCCCTTTTCATAACATTACTTCTTGGTTTGACGGAAGATTATTCAACAGACTTACGAGGTGAAAAATGACAAGAAGACGCTTAAAAGACAGATGACTGATCGTTACAGAGGTCTTTGGTAATAAACATTTTCACTGAATTCTGACAGGTCATTAATAGCGAGAAAGATTTAAAGGATGAAAATTCTGAGTAATATTCTAAGGGAGGTGTGTTCATGGGGATGCTGTAAAAAGGTCAGATGATTGATTGTGAAGCGTCAGGAGAAAGATGCAGATGATTGGCGCAAGTATATGCAGAAAGTTTGGGGATTATGGAAATACCGAGGTGAAGCTGAGACTGGCACACCAAGACAATGGGTTTTGGATGTTTATTTATTATTTTTTTCTTACATCCCCGCCTATAGCGCCGGTAGGATTTCTTCAGGGGCCAGATGGTCAACCCAATCCCATCATGGAGCAGGCAATTTTTTTTATAGTGGCGCCAGTTATGCTTGGCTCATGCTGCCCCCCGGAACTCATTCTTGATTCACTGGACGGTTTCTTCTAGAGTTCGGGTTGATGGGTGGTCTTCTGGACAGCATGTGGGTAGTCTTAGGCCACTCGGCGGTGACTGAAAAATCCCAGGTGGTAGCGTGGGGATTCGAACCGACGTTGTCCATGGCGTGGTGAATGTGAGCCCAGCACGCTAACCACTCGGCCACCGCCTACCCCTAATGCGCATTATGCAAACTGACAGAATAATAATTAGATAACGCTCACACGAGGGATATTTCATAATCAGAAGAAAGTATTTATCTTGAAGGAAAAATAAACACTGAAAGAACCAAATAATGCAATGACAGCTCACGTAATGCAGAAAATACTCAAAATAGAACCTCAAAGGCGTGTCTGTCCACCTGACGGCACATACTGGTTGTCGGAGAGTAACGAAACTTGTAATATTTACGGTAATATTGAGAGGAGGTTTGATGACCGATCTTTTGACTTAGTGGACAATCCCGCTACTGCTTGTCCACCCCATCATTTAGAGAAGACACTGCACACTGAGGTTTGGAAAGTTTCGTTTAGTCGGCGCAACATCTGTGGTCATATGCCGGAGAGAGACAGAAGGGGAAGGAATTATAGGAGAAGCGAACAGATCCCAGGAGACGGGACACAACCCCCGATTAATACCTGGTACCCATTCACTGCTGGGTGGACAGGGTCGTAGTGTATCGGATCTGCACACTGAAATATATACGTTTGTTCACTGCTCACTACAACATTATACAATCGAGATTATTATCGTTAATCATGACGGTAACAAACTTATTACCAAAAATGTTACAAATATTTGGTTACTTAGAACTTAGTCAACGTTTGTAATCATAACTTTAAACCTTTTGAAAGCGACCTTATTCTGACCTTTTTTTTCGGAAATAAACACATTCTCAAACACAAATATACGCACAAACAAACAAATTAACGAAAATAAAACATGATGCAAGATAGACCACAGAGATGACAATTAATGAAGCTCAAAATAATGATGGTAAGCCTCGGGTGGTGGTGGTGGTGGTGGTCTTAATGGAGGCGACGACAGCGACACGGAGTACTATATGTATCATCAGTAGAAGTGCGTAGGGCTGCTGATGTTGATGTGGCTGATGTTGTTGTAGTGTGTGTTCGTTTGTGAGTGTGTGTGTGTGTGTGTGTGTGTGTGTGTGTGTGTGTGTGTGTGTGTGTGTGTGTGTGTGTGTGTGTGTGTGTGTGTGTGTGTGTGTGTGTGTGTGTATTCACCATTGTGTACCTTTGCAAAAGAAATTCTAACACTATGCAAAGGAATAGCCGAGCAAGTAAAACCAATACTGTGTTGCATGTAATAAAATAAAATAAAATAATAATAATAGTAATATGACCACTAATAACAAGTTGACATTTCGTACTATTTTGTTGTTGTAATTATAAACCTGATGTTCTATGTTCTCCTTCGTTTTTAGCCTGTCCCGCCTCGCCTTAGCCTTTTTGTCTCTCATGTTCCTCTCGTTCACCCCCCCTGACATCGGCGTTCCCCTGTGGTGCCTCGGCATGGTGCTGGTCGGCCTCTTTCAGCGAGGGGGGCAGACGCGGCCCCTGAGGCACACCCAGTAACAGCAGAGTTCATGGCTCAGCCTCACCTCGCTGGCTCCCTTCCGCCTCCCTCTTACTAACATTACATTTTTTAAAACTTTTTTTATCGCTTTGAATCCTTTTTTTTACTTTTTATATTACTGGCTCCATTATGTAGTAGTCTGTGTGAGTGCTGCTGTGTGGCGCAAGGCTTTACTCTTAAGGAAGGCTCCAGGATGCTGGTGTGCTGACGTGTTCCTCTCTGTGATAGCGGCAGCGGCCTCCTGGGCAAGATGTTTGGAGGCAACTGGTTCAGCAGCAACAAGACCAAGGAAAACAGCAGGCGGGGGAGTGCCCCTGGCAAGCAGTCCTCGTGAACCCCCGCTCAAGGCACCGTGGGCTCTGTGCCTCACCCCGCGGGGCCCCAGACCACATAACTCACTTCTCGGCTCAGGTGCTCCACGTGTGTTGTATTAACACTTCACTCTTACTCTCTGTCTTAATCCCAGTTGAATGTTTGCCGCTCAGTGATCCAACTTGCGGCCCGCTCTGTGTTTTGTGCTTGTGCTCCGCTAGCCTGCATGACTTAGCTCCGCACCCACGCACGCACATACCCACGCACGCACGCATCCACCCACACCAACTCCCTCTATGCGACAGAGAAGAGAACTGAACATCCCCATTCCAGATACGTCCTTCCCTACACGCTGGTCCCGCTCATCCTCTGAGACTTCTCACACCCCTTTATTCTGTCCACCACCCCTTGACACTGGCTCCTCCGTGGGCCACCTTCCACTCCCGACCCTTCTGTCTGATAGTGAACTCTGCTGTTCGTTTGTTGGTCTTGTCGATAAATTATTTTCCACGGAACATGAGTCAGTACAAACCGAGTCGGTGGCTGGTGGCGGGTGACGGCGTGTTCTGGCAGGGCAGGGAGGCCAGGGCGGTGAAGCTTGGCAGAAGCCCAGTAAGTAGCTGAATAATTATTGATCTTTGGTCGGTGCGGTGGATCCAGCCCTCTACGACACCAGCATGTACCTCTCAATCCCTTCAGTAGTATTGTACAAACCACTAGTCTTCCAGTGACAAAAGTATGCAGCCCGAGCTCTTCTAGTAAACAGTTTGGCTCAGATGTCATGTTCCTCTGAGAGTAGCTAAAAGTTTCAACTCCTACTTTAAAGGTATAGTTTCAAGCTCCTTCAGAAATACTACTCAATCAAAAAAGCATCCAGTGGTATAAAACACAACTCTGAAGTTCTCTTTTTGGGGTATGTGAAGGGCATAGGTTAGTTAGGAATGGAAAGAAAAAAATGCATGCAGTCGGTTTCAAAAACTCTGGCAACGTCAGGAAAAAGATTAATTGGAGAAAAGGAATTATTCAAATCGAACTATTTCTAAGTCCATTCATCAAAGGTGATCTTCCTCTTAATCTACGTGTAAACTTATCCCTTGGTATAGGAATCACGTCAGTCAATGAACGCGATGAACTTCAATTAGAATGACTATTATAATCAAAGGACGAAGCCATGCAAGTTAACGAGGACATAATAATTACACCTTTTGCCGCCTCCTGTTTTCCTCATGCTTTTCCTTATTTTTCATAACTACCCTTCCCGTCACACTTTTCCTTCTCCCTTACACCATCTCCTCTTCCTTCACCACGCGCTTCCTCCTTCCACCAAAACCTCCCTTCATCCTTCCTGTCAGCTTCATCCTTCCACACTTCACATCTTTCCTCTCTTTCTCCTTCTGATCTCGTCATTCTTACCCTTTCAGTCTTTGGTAGTCACCCTCACCGAACTCCTTTAATCTTCATGTCATTATCCATAACTTCATATTTCTCCTCAAGTCCTGCCAACAAGCGACCGGGTGCAGGCGTCCAACTGTCATATAAAACCCCTGCATCACTTCCTTATCCTTCCATCTCTCTCTCATTATAATCGTCGACACCATCTCTTCCGCCACCCCGTCTATCTTTTAACTTTTCCTTCCTCTTTCCTTCCACTGTTTATCGAATTTTTACTCCTTTTGCTCTGCTTCCCTACGCCCAGCAACTTCTCTTCCTTGATTTCTTTTAGTCCTTCTTTCCTTGCTCTTCCTCCTTTCTTTCTCATTTGTTGCCGTCTTCTCTTTCTTCATCTTCCTTTGTAACCTATTGTCTTCTCTCCTTCCCTCCCCTCTAAGACAAATCTACAATGAGACACTTTTCTTCGTTATATCTTTCCCTCTTGCACTCCATTCTCTTCTTCCTCTACATCCCTTCCTTTACTCCTTCTCTTCCTTCCTGATTTCTAAACCAAAGCTTCAATCAGATTTTTTTCCCTTTTCCTTGAACTGACCGCGACCTCACTGAACAAACAAAAATATAACATACAACGCAACACTAGACGAGTGAAAATTAAAAATACTTATATGTAAAAGAAACTGATACAACGTTTTTTAAATCGTTTTCACATTAAAGCTTCCAAGACAAAGTGACGAGATTCGTTTTCTGTAATTATTTCCCTTTTTCCTTAATTATTTTCTCCTCGTTATACTTCCTGGAAAAGCCACAGACTGGAGTACAAAGGTTGTTGGGTGTCGCTTGGACCGCCTGGAGGGTACTGAACTGAGAAGGAAAAGGAATGAAAGGAGATGTGAGTGTGAAGGAATATAAGTGGGGAGGAATGAGGGAAGTAAGAAAGAATAGGAATGGGAGAGAATGGGAATGAAAAGGAATGATAGGAAACGACGTTCTGCGGTTTGACTGTTCATTAAGAGAACAAGCATGAAAACACATTGATTACTCACAGAAAAAAAAGTTATAACTATTCAAAAAGTAATAACTGAATGACGCATTAAAAAAATATTTCCCTTTTTCTTTTACCTCTCTCCCCATGCCTTAAAAAAGTAGCATAAGGCATTGATTCAAGACAAAAATAACATGATCTTTTTAAAGTGTCATAAGTTTGATATCTACCTCCAGGAACCACGAGCATATATAGTATTTACGACTCCTCCTTCTTACCTGCATACACTCCCGCCCTTACCCTACCTGTCCCACACACCTCGCCTTCCCGCTCTGTCCTTAATCTCTGTTTTCTCCTAGCTGTTCTCCCTATTATCCTCTTCCCCTTTCCTATGTTCCTCACGCTACCCAGATCCAACTGCGTGTGTCAGCTGTGTCGTGTGCAGGCGTGGGTGTGTTACTAACGAGTTGCTTTACCCATTTGGCTGCGTCACATTCAGTACAAAGAGATGCTGGCCGGTTAAATGGAGACAAGAGTAGACTGTAAAGCCACAGAAACCCCCAAATAAGCATCACTATAAAAAGCCTGTTCACGTAGGCACAAACAGAAATACACACGAGAATTAACTGTGTTCATCTCTCTGTACATTCAGTAGTTTATCCATCGACGTCCCATTCATGCACACAATATTTTTCTGATAATTATCTACATGCATTGAACATGTGCATCGGCAGTTGTCAGCGACCACAAAATCCGCGACACAGTGATGGCCAGTTGAAAACAGAATAAATGTGGCTCCCTTTACTGTTGAATGAATTTCGTGATTGCCTTCGTGAATTTTTACGTTTAAATTGTTCATGCGAGTTTTTTCAATCCTCCCTCGGCGAGATCCGGACCAAAATTAATGAACGTGCGGGACTACCCGGCTAAAAAATGTAGAAACAATCTGGAGGATTTCCAAAGTATAGCAAAATGTCACCAGCTCAAAATATTAAAAACTGGGACGCATTACGCTGGCTGTACAACTATAACGTTATCTTTTTTTTTAAATAGATGTAGTGAATATATACTCTGATTTTAGTTTTATTTGAAAACAACAATATATCAACAACTTTTTTCTATTTTTTTCTAGAGGTTAATGTGAAGTGAACATGAAGCTGTCAGGCAGGAAACAGTTTACTGGGTCCACTTCTAGTCCACCCAAAAAGTCTGCTAACCAACATCCCTCTACCCTCTTTCTCCTTAACACCTTTATCTAATAAGACTTAGACAACTATAATTTGGAAGTTAATACTGGGCATTTAACTTCATTCATATGAGTAGCAAAGTGTACTTGCATGACCAACCTGGCCCCACACAGCCAGAGTGAAATTCTTGGGACAAGTTGCAAGGGTGACCACTAAGACACAGGAGTCCCACGTGTGCCTAACAGCTCAGTTCCGGGTGACCTGCATTTGCCTTGCTATCCAGAAACAACCATCCACTAACCTCCGTCCACGCATCCGGGCACACAGGCTGGGTGCGTCGAGAGGAGACATCTCTGAAAATAAAATAAAAATCAATTAACAGAGGATATATTCCCAATTGCCTATTAGTTGCCGGATGCCATACCTTCAACTTTTGCTTGTATCATATCCAGTAAAAGATAGTTGGAATTTTTGTGTATTTTGGAATTTCACATTTCCCGTATTACAGAGCTTTTTTTATATATTTTTTTCTAGTTAAGTTAAATTGCTTTCATTTACTGAGCTTCATTTAAACTAGATACAAAATTTCAAGAGATACAAGGCCGAAAATAGTGTTTTTACACGAGCATGTCTTGAAACTCCTACTTCCCTTTTGCTCTAGCGATTATCTAAATGCTAAGGGTAATATTGATCATCTAAAATGGCAGTCACAAGGTCCACTAACACGCCTCCTCCCACAGCTGCTGAGGGTGGCGTTACGCTCATCAAGGCGACTCGCTCCTCCTTGTCCTGACTTGCCCCGCCCCGCCCAAGCCGAACCGCCTCGTCTCGCCCCATTCCAGCGGCAGAGGCTGTGGCAGGAGGCCAGGGGAAGGGGCAAGGGAGGGTGCACTTCACCACGACTCATCCACCGACGTCACGAAGATGTCTTCATCAGCATTACGTAGATTAATTACCATTTCACACTTATAGCTATAAATGAATATATTTTACTGCTATATTACCCTTGTTCCCTTCAGCGTTTGGAGGAATTCTTATAAAGTTTAAGTTATTTCTCATAGAGAGTATAAGTTGTTCTGTAGATTCCTAGACCACAGGCGGCCTCAGTGTGTAGAGTGATCCAGCTTAGGTCAGTCCGGCTCAGTGGCTCCTCGAGTTCTCGCCTTCACTACAGGGCCCCGACGAGGATAGAAAGTTCAAGGAATTCTCCAAAAAGCACTGCCAGTAACCCATTTAAGAAAAGGCACCATTAATACATTGTCATCAGAAAAAAAAAGTTCCTGAGGCCCATTTACAGAGTACTCAGTATTTTGAAAAATACTTCAGTCATGTCCAAGGAAGGCTGTCTTTGTGTACTGGCGAGGAGGTGATGCGACAATACTCCTCCAGCTTTGTGTAGAGAAGCGACGGGAGGGAGGGAGGAGAGGGTTGCGGAGCTGCCTCGCCCCAGTACGGCGCGTTTACCTTGAGCAACGTGCCGAGACGCAATGCACCGCGGAGTCTAGCACACGCCCTTGTAAGCCAATCAGCTCGTCACAGAGAAGTGAAGTTTCTCCGTTCCAGAAAGAACTGATGGGAAACGGCGACTTATTCTTCCTTTCTTTTGAACGTCTACAAGAGATTCTTTGAGACAAAGGGAGTCAAACCAAGCAAGCACTGAGTCGATAAAGCCGCACCAGCACGACGCTGCAGCTGTTGGTGAGGGTCGTTGTGTCTAGCCGGTGTGGGGAGAGTCTCCGCCGCCCGCCAGTGTCACCTCCGCGTTATCAGCGACGCCTTCAACGGCGCCTTTGAGACCTATTGGTCTCCTCAATTTCACTCCGAGAACCCCAGTAGTGGCAGCCTTCGTTTTTCACATTGTTATTATGTGTTTGCTTTTGGTGGTTCTTCTAAAAGTGTGTTTTGAATAAACTAAACAGAAGGGGAAGAATTAAATTAGCAGACGCGAACACAGGCTATAGCAGAAAAAGAGCTCAGCCGGGCTAACAGTGGGGGCAGAACAAGAGGAGGCAGCACTGCATAGGTGTGTATTAGTGGCGAAGAAAGGGAGCGGACGTACATATGTTTCCCTGTTTTTATACACTACTAACTGTATAGCTGCATAATTATATAGTAATCATTTTTTACTTAGTAATTTAAAAAGATGAAAGTTATATTATACGTTTTCTTTATTATTACTGCTATACCTTTTGTCAAATTAACAATGGTTGAGTTCCTTGTCAAACTTTTCGGTCTTTTATTCGCTTGTAGTAAAATGCGAGGGATTCCGAGAGCTGTAGAGAAACAATGTATTAATAAACAACTTCTAGGATGTTCTGACAAGACACAGAGAATGGCTCCCACGCCGTCTAGTCAGGTGACGCAGATAGGCATTACTTGGGACGTACCGCGGACATGTTGTCAAGCATTTCCTAGGATGAAGAGAGGTACTGTATATGATCAGTCTAAGATATAGATAGAGCCTTTGCCTGAGAACCTTAACCAATTGTATGAGTGGATGTTCTTCAATGTGCAGCGGGCATTCAGACTGCTGCTAAGAATATATATTCCGTATGCTCACTTCAGTTTGTATTCTGAAGGCCGCTAAGAGGAGGTATTCCCAAAAAATCGAGGCAGTTCCAGAAATATGTGATTTTTTCGTAGGGAATTGACAAAAAGCTACGCATGCAATGTTAAAGGCGTGAGGTAAACAAAGAAATCATAGGAATGTCTGGAATTGCCTTGTTTGGAACCCCGCCTTGGCAATGCTCCCTTGAGTGTGTGATTCAGCGACCCTTGAGCCTCGAGTGTGAGTGTTCCGGTGACTGTTCCGGAAGACCCTCAGTATGTGTTCCGGCCGCTCTTATAAAGGCGTTCCGGATGTGTTCTTTAAGTCTGTGTTCCGGAGAGTACGTGTTCCGGACGTGATAGTCTGCCCACCTGGCGACCCGTTATGAAATGCTGCGTCAGGTGCTCACTTCTTTTTATAATGATGTAATAAAGAGATCCAAGTAATAACGGGTTTATTTCATCCTTTATTTACAACATCATCTTTTTACGTTCACTGGAAGCCTGTTTAAAGGTAAGAGAGAGAAGAAAAAACAGAGAATCAAAATAACTAAAAGGTTTGTATAGTGGACAGGTGGTGGGCGTGGCAAATGTGATGGTCGTGGTGATGGTTGTGGTGCTGATGATAGGGGTAGTGGTGGTGATGATGAAGATAATGGTCTTAGCGTTGATGGTGTTGCTGCTACTGATGATGGTTATGGTAGCAGTGGAGTTGTACATTTTCTCTGTTAGTGTCATTTATAAATGTGAAAGTTACAAGGTACGGTGATACTATACGCAAGGAAATCGTGGACTGACAGAGTTGTCGATATTTTCTGTTGTTGAAATATGGAAAGAAATGATTCTACGGTAAATAGGAATGTGTGTAGGACTAAAACAAAGAGTCCTGGCGCACTGACGGAGCTGTCGATACCCGGTGAAGCAATGCATCAACGTTGTCAATGGGAAACAGATGTCAGTTGGGAGTGTTGCCTCGTCCTGGTAAAGATAACACTCCCGGGGTCTCGGCGAACTTAACATTTCCGTAACCTTATTTTCCACCTTCATAGGCCTCGAGAAACAGAAGCACCATGATTTATTAGCTATTTCTTTTCTTTGTGAGATGTCTATAGCACTGGTAGTTTTTTTTTTTCGGGGGACGCAGACAATAAGTGCCGCGGCTGGCTTTTAATGGTAGGACTGTAGTATATGTACTTTCTTTTATATATTACATCACACCGGAGCTCCGCCATTGACATTATAGTTGCTAATGATCACCTGGACAACATGTGAATAATCTCCGACTACCCGAAGAATAAGTATGGCTAATAATGTGACACCTGGTAACGATAGGACCTTACCTCGGATCACAAATCACAACATTCCCGCTCTGACCACTCGAGCACGACGCCTAAACAGTTTTTATTGCTCCAAGGTATAAAGGCAGACATACATATTGAAGCAAGTGCCCCACAGTCTGTATAAGTAAAGTATAAATTAAAAGTTCATAACCTAGCGCACTATAGTCGCCGCACGGTAAAGCAGAAAGCGTCGACCCCCTTGTTAGAGGAGCCACCCGGAGCCTGACATCCCCGAGCTGCTAACTGGTTGGTAGAAAGTATGGCCACTGTGGATATATTGGAGTGCTTTCATGAATCATTTAGTAATTCATCAAGTACCGTCAGAATTGTGTTTTGTCCGTTCGGTCCTCATCGCAGGTTAAGAACCCTTGCTCAACCACAGTACTAAAACATGGCAACTGGTTACCGTAGACATTTTTTTTTTCAATGCTTATTTGTAGCGGCAGAAGGAATAACCCTTTCAACCGCTTCACATAGGCATCGAAGGAAAATGTCTACGGTAACCAATTGCCATGTTTCATTACACAGGTTGAGGCAAACCCTAAAATATTGTTTCTATTTTAGGTTGTCACTGATGGCTCTTAGTGAAATAAGATTCTTCTGTCAGCGTGTGTCATGGCAGTTCCGTACGTAAAGCCTTTCTCACTTGCTAAAATCTCACTCTTTTTGTGGAGTTTAATGGTTCCTGTATTGCCTCCCTATATATCTTCTGACCCCTTTATGTTCAATTTATCGACGACTCCAAGAAAAACAAAACAAAATGGAAGAAGAGGGAAGAGAGGATGGAAGGTGAAAAAGAGGACAGGACATATGGAGATAGAAATGCATAGAGATGAATAATGGAAGAGCGGTGGATGATAGGTGGGGGAAAAGAAATTGCGATGGAAAACGTTCGAGGCAGGTGTGTGAGATATAGCCACGGCCCACAGGAACAGGTGAAGAACCGCAAACAAATCTAATATGAAAATTAAAGACGAAAAGCGGTAGCAAGCACATGGAAAAAAGAGAAAACATAAAAAGGAAATTATTTGACAGGTTATTCATATAGGAAAAAAGAGGGATTACAAGAGGAAAATTAAGCGCAGAAGAAAAGTGAATAAGAGGCAAAGCAATGTTAGAGAAAGACAAAGAAAAGAGAAGACAAGAGACCAAAGACGGGAAATGTGCGAAATTGAGTAATTAACGAAAGAGAAACACATCACAGAGAAAGAGAAGAAAGAAGAGTATGACAAACGAGGAAAAATGCGTAAAAATCAGCGGCTATGAAAGAGGGGGTCGGGAGAGAAAAATGGAAAGAGTTCAGAGGAGGGAAAGAAATGGAAAAAGCCAGGTGGAGGAGGAAGATTGAGCGGGCAGGTGAGGGAAGCAGCTCAGCGGGAGAGAAAAATGGGACGCGACCAGATGTGAAGAGAAACTATAAGCGTGCAATTTTTCACTATAACACCTTCCTTTCTACGTTAAAGTTCCAATACTTGTCTTTTACCCCTCTGAATGCTCTCGTCCAAGCCCATTCCTGCCGCCACCTGTCACCTACGCAATTAACTCTCCTGAATAAAATCATAAAAGTCCGCAAAGATGTTATAATTCCCAGCTATAAAAACGCTAAAAACTCGTTCCTAAAGCAAATGCGTGCGAGAGGATAATAGTGGCCGCAATGAGCCCGGTTCTCCACATGAAATATTAATCAGGAAACAAAACAAAACAATCAGAATGTTCTTAATAACACACACAACAGCAATATCCTTTGGGCATAATTTAGTACTTGCCTCAATGTAAAATACGAGTGATGAAGAAGAGAACAGGTCGAAGCTGAAATAAATATGTTCACGATACTCTGAAACTACTCCTCTCCCTATTTTTATTCTTTACTTTTCCGTCTCTTCTTCGTTCCATATTTTTTTCACTCTCTGTTCAACGTTATTTATATCACTTTAATCTTACCCACAGACACCTTTGAATGCATGTTAATTTGCATAGCACTCATTTTTTCTTATATGTTTTCCTTCTTCCATTTCTTCCTCTTCCATCTTTTTTCTCCTCCTCCTCCTTCTCCTTCTCCTTCTCCTCCTCCTCCTCGTCTTCCTCACCTTCCACTCCTTCAGTAATGAGAGTGGAAGGGTCTCAAGTGTTCAAGTTCCCCAGTCAGGATGGTTCTTGATGGGCAGACGAGTGATTGCGTTCGGCACAAAGGGCTCAACTCGGCCCCGGGACTGCCCTCTCAGCCTCCTCGCGCGAATGAATGAAGAGGGAACGGGAAGGAGACAGGAAGAAAGGATTGCTGGTGAAGGGGGAGGAAGAGTCAGAGAGTGGGAAAGTTTGGTTTTGGCACGGCGAGAATAATGTGGAAAATATATCTAGTTAGTTATTTTTTTTTATTCTTTGGAAATTCTGTTCTTTTTTCTTAGTGTTGTAAATATATTTTGTTGTCACAGAGAGCGACATTATTTGTCCGCTTCTGTTTGTATTTTAGTTTCTGTGTCTGTTTTAGTATTTTTTTTTTCTTGTTCTTTGGAAATTCTGTTCTTTTTTTTTTTAGTGTTGTAAAGATATTTTGTTGTCATAGAGAGCGATATTATTTGTCCGCTCCTGTTTGTATTTTAGTTTTTGTGTCTGTCTGTTCGTTTTTCGTAGTAGATACATTCTTTTTTTTATTTTTAGTTTTACGATCCCATTTCTTGTCCCTCTGTTGATCCATGTACCTAATTCCCAGCGTGTTTGTTTTCCTTCTTTAGACTTTCATGCGTCGTCCGTCCCTCCTGACCTCCTCTTTCTCTCCCCTCAGCGTTCATTTTATATTTACATGAAAAAACTCTTTGGATCTGTATTTTTGGGCCGCTCCTTTCCGTTCCGCACCCGCCCTTCCCCTCCGCTTTCCTCTCCTTCCAATGCGGTCGTTCCCTCCCCCGCTCGCTCGTCATCCCTCTCCCTTTCACCGCATCACTCCTCACCTCCATCAATTTTCCTATTTCATCCCTCGTGGTACTCACTCACACACGGAAGAAAATATGAGAAACATTAAATTAGAACAAAAAGAATAGGGAGGAACAAAATAGGAAGCATCATAAACAAATGTGACGACAGGAGAAGCAAATACAAAGAGAAAAACAAAGATATAAATAAAGAATTGGATAGGAAGAGAACATAAATAACCTACATACAGTAAAAAAGGCAATTCACCCTCTAACTACACTCAGCAAACGCCATCAAATTAGACCTCAATAGCTCTTCGGGGATAAATAAAAAAAATGAAAGTCTGATTTATCCCATTATCCTCCATCAGTCACAACAACCAACATATTCAATTCCAGTATTAATTTTACATCAGGTGTGCACGTTTTCGACCAAATTCATTGAGTGATGTTGCAATTTCCATTTCGAACCAAACACGAGATACTAAAATTAAATGCGATAGCTACTGATTGGCTTTCTTTATACTTGACAATTTGCGTTTATATAATTTTATGTCCCACAGGTCTGTTCACCAATTTGTATTTCACTGGTTTTAGTATACGGGATTAAAGTTAGTTTCGTGTTATTATGTGTCCGCTTTGAAGTTATGAATGTGTGTGTGTGTGTGTGTGTGTGTGTGTGTGTGTGTGTGTGTGTGTGTTTATGGGTCCATTATTCCAGCGAGCCAGATACCGTAAGTCAACACTAATGTACGTTACAGTATCTATGGCGGGGGGATATAAAGGAAATGCATTTACCGAAAGCAGCAAGCGAGTAACCTGAGCGATGCAAACAAGGGGATGAAAACAAAGGAATTATGCATATCGCGGCGGGGAGCAGGCTAACGATGGCTGATGCGCCGCCAAGGGAAACTGATATATCGCTCCATTTTGCCTTTTACCGCCCTCTCTTCACTTCCTGATATCTACCTCCCTTCACGAAGCCTTGTTTTCGCATTGCACGAGAAGACGACCTAGAAAGTATACACGAAACTGAAGTGAATACAAAAGGGAACAATATAGAAGGTTTTGACATTATATATCAATTACATTTACTCCATGACCGATTTTTGTAGATATTTCAAGATATACCGTCCCTTACATACATCAACGTTTACACTCTTATCAACACATCCCTCTCCCGTCATAATATATACACAGAACATACCAAACACAGCCATCCTGCTAACCTGCTAATAACACAATGGTATCGATACCGTATTCATACTCTTTAATTTGCCTTGACCAACAAAACAAAGCCTCAGTGTCGTGTTTGCCGCTCAAGATTGCCCGTGAATAATACATCGGCGTGGTTGTAGTACCGACCAGCTACTTTGCTCACCTGCACCCAACATGCCGCGCCCAGTTTAGCGCCGAAGTTAGATAAAAGTTAAGAGTATACTTCAAACTGCGCGTTGCGTCGAGGCTCATCTCCGTTTCTTTCCCCACTAAGTCATGGGGTATAGGTGTAACATCCGGGTTAGTACACTCTACCTTCCCCAGCCATTTCCAGGTACCTTTTCATCTACCAACAAGCGAGGAAGGATGACCCAGTGCATCCCTCGTCCCTAGCCGGATCGAATCTAGGCCCGCGAATTCATAGCTAAGAACATGAAGCACTACATCCAGGCGGTGCATACACTTCGTTTGATGCAGCCGTGCGTGAAACATCCCATCGCTGTGAGACGGCGGCCCAAGCGTTCACGGCGGCCACGCGTGGATTGATCAAGGCGGCCACGGCAACGTGCTATCATCCTTACTGTATATAACATGAAAAAGTGAAAATCAGCAAAGTTCCTATAATACAAAGACTACACCATTTTCTATATTTTCAAAGTTCATCCAAGCTTGACATAAATATATATGTGAGCTTTTGCGGCATAATTCTATTCATATTCTCATTAATTCATGTTTTTAATTTATAAGCCGCGAGTTTTGAGGAGCCATCACCGTAAGCAAGAGTATACAGACTGGCTTCTTAAGAAAACTTTTACCTTAATCTCGTTGCCTCCAAAATATTTCATACATAGATTATGGGGCTTCCGAGGAGCCATGCACCGCCCACTCCCCGACGAGCCTTAAAGCCGACCTTGCCCGCAGCAGCGCGTTAAAGGCAGAAGCATCACCGGCGCGGCCCCGGCACGCCCTTAAGCCCGCCCTTAACACGGGGGCATATGTAAAGTTGAAGCCTTAGTGGAGTGCCCGCCTGCCACCACATGTGCGCATACTCCCTGAAAATAGTAAGTCATTTCAGGAAACAGGAGACCATTGACCCATTCCCAGCGACTCAAATACGTCAACAAGCACTTGATAACAGTGAAGCGCCAACCTGTAGTCACCTTTAGGTCCGTCCGTTCGTGTCGCCTCCCTATTCACAGCAGCATGTATGGAACCTCTGGCGAATCTTCACTCACAGATCTTCTCCTGACGGTCATCACACCATCATTACCATTCTCACTGTCAGAAGGACCAATGAGGAGAGGAGCACCGAGGCCACGCAGCATATGCCCGCTCCCTTTAACTTTGCCTGTCATTCTAGTACTGCTATTATGCATCATCAGTTTTCCCCCACTGCCACGCCGAGGCCCTCATGATGTTATCCACTCCCCGCTCTTTATCCACACTTCGACAAGATCACCTTAAAAAGAGAGGAATTAAGGGAGAACCACTCTTTGACGGCCGCACAGCCTTAGCCTGGCCCAGTGTAGCGCTAGGCCTGTCAGCCCACCTCTGCCCAGCCATCAACTCCCGTTACCCTTGGAAGCAGGCATGGACACGTCACACTGTTTCGTTAAGGAGAATTAAACATGACTTGCACACACACACACACACACACACACACACACACACACACACACACACACACACACACACACACACAGAAAAGTAACTGTGTCTGGGTCTTGAAGCGGAAGGAACAAGTGCTCGCGAGGCAGCAGCTGCAACGCAAAACTCGATTACGACTAATTTTCCTACTCACTTAACTTGCTCGGTCAGTGCCCATTGGAGGAAACAAAGAACAGGCTAAAAAAAACAAATTAATCGCCCTTCTAATGGGTAATAAAGCAAAACTGATACATACAGCGTTTCTCCTTTCTCGCATAAAGTGCAGGAAAAAGTAGTCAAAAAATAGATAAATAGATAGAGGAGAGAGAGAGAGAGAGAGAGAGAGAGAGAGAGAGAGAGAGAGAGAGAGAGAGAGAGAGAGAGAGAGAGAGAGAGAGAGAGAGAGAGAGAGAGAGAGCTGCATCTGTTGTAACAAAGTAGTGACCACCATTATTCGTGTCTACCGCGTAATATATAACGACAAATATGTTAGAGCAAAGCAACACTGTTTGTTTGTCTATAAATAAAAGATACGGTACATGGAGCCTCAACAAGTATCCTTTGAACTCCTGTACCGTACAAATAACAGTAGCTTGTAGGACCTTTTTCCCGTTTTGATTTTGTGACACCTATGAACATAATGCGAATGTTCAATGCCACCTGAGAGCTGATTTATTTATGGAGAAAGTATTATGTAAGTCTATAGGTTCATGTCAACAGTCACATTCTCTCCACTTTTAAAAGGCGAAAATTTGTGTGAGGGCGAAAGACTGGAAGCTAGAACTGAAACTTTCCGAAAAAAAATACGAGGGAGATAAGAATACACAAGGATACCCTCAAATAATACAGTGATGAATCTGCCTAATGAATGTTAGTTTGCTTAAATAAATACTTAAATTGTGTAGATGTTTCGGCCACCTCTTTGGATTCTTTTTAGGAGCAGCAAGTAGCGGGCTTTTTTTTTATTATTGTTTCCTTTTTTTGTGTCTTTGAGCTATCTCCTTTGTTGTAAAAAAAAATAGATCCACACAGCCTATCCCTTCGCTGCGAGGAGGCCTGGTTCTTGGCTGCCTGGTGAGACAACGAATACATTGTCCGGTTCAACAATATATTTCCCGTGACAGTCTTTGGTCTTCCCTCCGAGCTCCATTTTTCTTCGCCGGAACCCTTCTCTTCTCTTGGTTTCTCTCCTCTTTTCACTTCTTTTATTGCTTCCTCCTCTCTCCTCCTCCTCCCGTCCCCCTCAGCCTTCTATCCAATATCTTCTTAATCCCTTCCCGCCCTGAACAGCTCTGCCCAGCCCTGCCCAGTCCCGTGCGAGGAGGCGGGAGGTTATTATCAGAGCCTTTCCCGGTGCCGCGCGATGGGAATGAGGTGAATTTCCCTTGGGCATGTTAATTACTTGCTTCTGCTATGTTTTAGTAAATTTAAGCTTTCTGAATTCTTAGACTGGTATATAAACAAGACGGACATACAGACACTCAGACTTACAAGCTAACAAATATACAAGTACCCACACACTCACTCACTCACTCATTCACGCACTCACTCACTCACTCACTCTCTCACACACACACAAATACTATCTAACTTCCCGATAAAAATGTAGTATGACATGGAGCTAAAATAATTACCAGCTCGAAACCCAAACAGCTTCACCTCAGGCAACTTCATCCCTCTAATTAGTTACGAGGTCGTGCTGCTATATTTAGATATTATCGAGTGTGTGTGTGTGTGTGTGTGTGTGTGTGTGTGTGTGTGTGTGTGTGTGTGTGTGTGTGTGTGTGTGTGTGTGTGTGTGTGTGTGTGTGTGTGTGTGTGTGTGTGTGTGTGTGTGTGTGTGTGTGTGTGTGTGTGTGTGTGTTAAGCTGTCAGGCCTGAGTGTGAGTGCGTCCGTGCGTGAACGCCAACTTTCGTTTAATCAAAGTTTCCAAAATTCCAGAAGCGGCGGATTTTTTTTTATGCTCAACATTATCATTACACTATTTTTAAAGAAGAAAACTAATTAACACAAAGACTCTAACATCATTCTTTTGCATAATGAAAAATGGTGTGGTATTACTTTAGAAATATACTTTAAACGAACCATTATTGACTACTTTCAAGAGATGATTTAGTTTTTTTATTAATTCGTAGTTTCAGAAAAGTTATGATTGCTTAAAAAAATACTTGATAATGAAAGACTAACATCGGCGTGAAGTTCAAGACGTAATCCCATTCATTCGGAAATACTGTTGCACTCGGCTTCTCCGGCTTCTGCATGAATTCAGAGCCGGAAGTCAAAGTTAAGATCCTTTTTTGATTAAGGAAAAGTTCAGAGCCTTGCGAAGTGCGGAGGAAGTTAAGACACTGTTGAAAATGAAAGGAAAGTTGAAGGATAAGGAGGTAAATGGGTAGGCGGTGGCTGAGTGGTTAGCGTGCGGGCCCTGCATTCACCGCGCCATGGACAACGTCGGTTCGAATCCCCACGCTACCACCTGGGATTTTTCAGTCACCGCCGAGTGGCCTAAGACTACCCACATGCTGTCCAGAAGACCACCCATCAACCCGGACTCTAGAAGAAACCGTCCAAGTGAATCAAGAATGAGTTCCGGGGGGCAGCATGAGCCAAGCATAACTGGCACCACTATAAAAATTGCCTGCAACATGACGGGCTTGGGCGGAGATGTAAAAAAGAATAAAAAAAGAAGAGGAAGCTGAAAGGTAAGAAGTAAAGTGTGGAGACAGAACTGAGGCGGGAATGAAGGAAGGAATCGATAACACACATAAGGACCCATAAGGTGGATGAAAGAAGATACTCAAGAGATGAAAAGGATGAGTAAAAATAAAAATGAAAAACAGAGAATGAACGCAATGGTAGACAAGGCACACGCTGATCTATGCGTTTATACAACCAGATAGTCAGCCATACAGTCAGCCAGTCAGTTAGTCCATATATCAGTTAACTAGTCATTCATTCAACCAGCTAGACAACCAGATATCAGCCAGCCAGTCCGTGAACCAGTCAACGAGTCAGTAATCAGTCGTATAGTCAGTTAGTTATATAAAGTCAGTCAGTCAGTCAGTCAGTCAGTCAGTCACTCAGTTAAAGCAGTCAGTCAGCCACTCAATCAGTCACTCAGTCAGTAATTCGGTCAGTCAGTAGTCAGTCAGTCAACCAATCAATCAAGCAGTCCGCCAACCACTCAGTCAGTCAGCCAGTCAGTAGCCAGTCACTCACTCACTCACTCACATACTCACTCACTCATTCAGTCATTAGTCATTCAATCAGTCATCAGCTAGTCAGTCAGTCAGTCAGTTATTCATTCAGTCAGTCAGTTATTCAGTCAGTCAGTCAGTCGGTCAGCCAGTCAGTCAGTCGGTCAGCCAGTCGGTCGGTCAGTCAGCCACAGTCAGTCAGTCAGTATTCAGTCAATCAGTCAGGGAGTAGTCAGCCAATCAGTAATTAGTCAGTCAGTTGTTCAGTCAGCCAGTCAGTCGGTCACCCAGTCAGTCAGTCAGCTTCCCAACCCTTTCCCAACCAGGCGTGAAGTCACAAAGGCCGCGGATTATCAAATTAACACTCGCTGGAGGGCAGAAAAAAGCGGGAATATTGCGTTTCTCTTTGTTGACTGAGGCTTGAAGGGAAAAAAAGGGCTGGAGTATGTTGGTATGTGATGCGTGTTTTTGTCTAACCTATTTCTGTCTCCGTCATTATCTCACTTATATTTCAGTTGTTATTATCTTTATCTCTCTGCCTGTATCCAACTGTCCGGTTAGCCTGTTTTTCTTTTGTGTGTGTGTCGGTTTTGGTCTTGTCTGGAACGTTCTATTTGATTGTCTATTTGTTTGTAAGTCTATCTCATCTGTTTCTTTATTTGTCTTTGTGTGTTTGTTTTCTGTTTTTTTCAGTCATTCACTCTGTTCACTCGTCACTCGTTTCTTTGTCTGTCTGCCTGTCTATGTCAATCTGTCTATCTGTTTGTCTATGTCTATCTGTCTGTCTGCCTCTCTCTCTCTCTCTCTCTCTCTCTCTCTCTCTCTCTCTCTCTCTCTCTCTCTCTCTCTCTCTCTCTCTCTCTCTCTCTCTCTCTCTCTCTCTCTCTCTCTCTCTCTCTCTCTCTCTCTCTCCGGCTAATATGACACAAATGTTAAAATCTGCAAAATTTATGACGACAGAAATGTCTCAGTTTACATTCTTTCCTTTCCTCCTCTTACGAACAAGAGTATAAAATATCATACCATAAAAGAAAAGCGGAGAAGGATCTCTCTCTCTCTCTCTCTCTCTCTCTCTCTCTCTCTCTCTCTCTCTCTCTCTCTCTCTCTCTGTCTCTCTCTCTCCTCTCTCTCTCTCTTCTCTCTCTCTCTCTCTCTCTCTCTCTCTCTCTCTCTCTCTCTCTCTCTCTCTCTCTCTCTCTCTCTCTCTCTCTCTCTCTCTCTCTCTCTCAACTTTATTATATTTGTGAGTATTTGGTTTTATCTTCATTTTGCTCGTTCTCTTCTATTTTGATTTATTTTTTGTTTTGTTTTTGTTCTTTTTTATTCTCGTTCTCTTTCTCCTTGCTCTTTTCTTCCTCTTCCTTTTCTTTCGCTTCCTTTCTTTTTCTCCATTTCCTTTTTATCCCTTTACTCTTCCTCCTCTAATGAATATCAGGTTACTATGCCCTTAGATGTTTTCGCTAAATGGGAGGAAGACGAGACAGACAGAAACAGCGAGAGCGAGAGCGAGAGCAAGAGAGAGAGAGAGAGAGAGAGAGAGAGAGAGAGAGAGAGAGAGAGAGAGAGAGAGAGACAAAGACTATTATAAGTATGGTGGCGTCCTTCAGTGATGTTCGGTGACAAAGACTTAACCATTTCAACGCTAATTCGGTGACAAATATGCAAACGTGGTCGTCATATTAATTTCGTTGATTACCTCAATGCCGCAGCCTGTAATGAGAGAGCATAATGAAGAGCAAATAATTGTTTCTTCAAGTCTTTACATCAGAGAGGAGAGAAATATAGAAAAAATTTGTGCGCATGAGAATAAAAAGTGTCTTCCTGGGTAAAAGAGGAGACAGACAATCACGCTCTTGTTTAAGCATACAGAGACAAAAAGACCGGGAAAGGAAAAGAAACCGAGCCAAAAAGATTGTGCAAATGAAAAACAAAATCGCCAAGAACGTTAAAAAATTGAAAGGAAAACGCTACTTTGTGCTTACCAAATATTAGGTTGACTCGTCATAAAAATCAACATCTATCGCATCATTTGAACTCTTTATTTAATTCACTTCTTAAACTCTACCTTTCAGTGGCTTCTATCAGACATCAGCTTGAATAAAAGGAGAGAAATAAGGACTTTCATATCCACCTAAGCATTGCACAATACACTTAAGCAACAGCAGAGAGAGAGAGAGAGAGAGAAACACAATAAAAACTAAACAAAAACTAAACACACACACACACACACACACACACACACACACACACACACACACACACACACACACACACACACAAGAATGCTCACTTATGTACCACCAAAACACTATGAAACACGAAAATAAAACACATCTCCAAGCCCTAAAGAGCATATGGCCGTGTCTTCGTCAAATTCCCGGCACGAACCCTAACCCGCACACTGCTGTCGTTGACGTGATCAGCGGAGGCACGAGGGAGAGAGAGAGAAACACAAAGAGAGACAAATAAAAAACTCCCCGGCCAATCCAGCGGCGACAGGGGAATGGCATAGCAAGGGATGATATTGCTGCCCACGAGAGACCTGTCCACACTGACCCTCTGCTCCCTGTCTGTCTGTCTGCCTGTATGTATGTATGTCTGCTTCTCTCTCTCTCTCTCTCTCTCTCTCTCTCTCTCTCTCTCTCTCTCTCTCTCTCTCTCTCTCTCTCTCTCTCTCTCTCTCTCTCTCTCTCTCTCTCTCTCTCTCTCTCTCTCTCTCTCTCTCTCTCTCTCTCTCTCTCTCTCTCTCCCACTCACACACACACACACACACACACACACACACACACACACACACACACACACACACACACACACACACACACACACACACACACACTCCTCAGAAAACGTGGTTCTGTGCTGGACTGATAAGACTAAGGTCGAAGAAACGGAACAGAAGAATGAGGAGGAGGAGGAGCAGCAGGAGGAGGAGGAGGAGGAGGAGGAGGAGGAGGAGGAGGAGGAGGAGGAGGAGGAGAAGAGTGAGAGAAACATTCATAATTACAGAGAACATATTATATTTTGTTATATCTATTTTTCTTTGTCTGTCTGTATCTGTTTCTCTCGCTTTCCCTCTCTTTCTCTATTCCTATATTTTACTTCTTCTTAATTTTGCCATATTATTTCTTCTTCCTTTGTTTTCCTCTCTTACAATTTCCTTCATTTCTTTCCAATTCTTTCCTTTATAATCCTTTCTTCTTCCTTTCTTTCCATATTCCTGCATCTATCTTCTTTACGCTCACTATGTTCTTCCTGATTATTTTTTCAACATATTATTTCCGGCCAATTATTTCCTTTCCTTTCCTTCCTTAAACAATCTCCCAATTCCTTCCTTTTATGTCGTTTTCTTCTTTCCTCTTTTCCATTTCCTCTCTCCAGCTGCCCTTTCTTTCCCGTCCTTCGTTCCCTCCATCCCTTCACCCTAAGCTTAAAATTTTAGATCACAGTTGAGTGGCCAAAAAGTGTGAGGGGAAGACCCGGAGCCCAAACTTTATCCCTAGAGAGTAACCACGCAAAATACACCTCTCCAAGAATTTTTAGTGTCTCTCTCTCTCTGTCTCTCTCTTTCTCTCTCTCTCTCTCTCTCTCTCTCTCTCTCTCTCTCTCTCTCTCTCTCTCTCTCTCTCTCTCTCTCTCTCTCTCTCTCTCTCTCTCTCTCTCTCTCTAGAACAATATGTCTTCCCAAACACTTGTCCTTCCTTTCACTTCGCAAATTCACTTTCGTTTATCTGTTGCTTGTTTTGCCGAAGTTCCCGCGATTCAAAGTTTGTTTTCTTGGACCACGTCAGCCTTTTATTTTACTCTCTCTCTCTCTCTCTCTCTCTCTCTCTCTCTCTCTCTCTCTCTCTCTCTCTCTCTCTCTCTCTCTCTCTCTCTCTCTCTCTCTCTCTCTCTCTCTCTCTCTCTCTCTCTCTCTCTCTCTCTCTCTCTCTCTCTCTCTCTCTCTCTCTCTCTCTCTCTCTCTCTCTCTCTCTCTCTCTCTCTCTCTCTCTCTCTCTCTCTCTAATCCCTTTTTTCCACAATATCCTTTCCCCTCCCTCCATTATTTTATTATCTATTTTATTCACAGTCTTTTTCAATTTTCTTTCTCGTCAAATAGTTTTCTATCCTCTTGTTTTCTGATCCATATTTTATTCCCTGTCTTTATCTTTATCATTGCAGCTGAGAGAGGAATATATAAAAAAAAACATTAATCATTTTTCTTTACGTTTTTCTTAGTTTTTCTCATCTTTTTTAACCTTTCTTTGAAGTCTTCAGGGAAACGTCTTTGAAGAGTTTGCATTTTTGTGTGTGTTTTTTTTTTTAGTTTTAGTTTATTTAAGTCGTATTCAAATGCTAAATCCAAGTCAAAATGCAAGTGTTTATGAATGAAAATATATGTGTGGACAGAGGGATGTTTATCCTTCTCTCTCTCTCTCTCTCTCTCTCTCTCTCTCTCTCTCTCTCTCTCTCTCTCTCTCTCTCTCTCTCTCTCTCTCTCTCTCTCTCTCTCTCTCTCTCTCTCTCTCTCTCTCTCTCTCTCTCTCTCTCTCTCTCTCTCACACACACACACACACACACACACACACACACACACAACTCATTCATTATTCGTGTGCACAGGCAAGGCTCCTCAGCTCTTGGTAAACATTTCTCAAGACCAAATTGTCCTGCACCTTCTACACTTTTCTCCCTTCTCGGTCTACTTTTTGAATTTCAAGATTTACAAACTCTTTCGTGTCATTTGAACCTCAAAGTAATAAACAAAAAATAAACATTCATAAAAAAAATATACATAAATTTCCGCATCAAAAATTCATGAGCGATTCCGACTTTCCATCGTGTGGTGAAATTCGTGTTTTAACTCTTCATGAATTATTCACCCGAAAAGAATAAATGTGTATTATTACTTTTATTTATAAAATCAAATTGTTCTTTTAGATATTCTTCAAATCCTAAAATTTGAAAAAGTTATTTGAACAGAAAATAAACCTGCAACAAACATCTAGCAATCGCACACAGGTATGGGCATAAACACACACACACACACACACACACACACACACACACACACACACACACACACACACACACATGCAATCTGCGTAATCAAATCAGCGAGCACACGGCAACATGAACACTAACAACATTCGCCACCTTCCGCCAATCAACGTTGCACACAATTACTCAACAACATTCCTGAAACAGATTTTTGTTGTTGTTGATTTCTTTACTCTTTCCGCGTGAAGCAATACAACAAACATCTACTTTTCAAGCATTACGTTTATCATTTGAAGCACAATTGTTATATTTTGTACAAGTCTCCCTCTCTCAGAAGATATACTCTTGACGATGGAGAACGACCAATAATGAGAGACTGCAGGGCGTGAAACTCAACATTAGAATCCTATTTCCAGAACAATATTCCTCTGAGAACAAGATCAGATCCATTAATAAGACATTATAGGGCGTCTGTCAATAACGATATCCTTTCTCTGCCGCTACATGCCCCAGAGAACAAATTATTGCCTTTAATGAGAACGCTATCGAGACCTTAACTCAACACTCCCTCCATCCTCAGCCGTAGCTTAGTCTCCGGCGCGGCATCGATGTCTACGTTCGAACAAAAACAGAATCGCGGCCAGAACTCAAAATCAGCAATGCAGTCATTCACACAGGCTTTCAGAGCGGCGAAAGTGAGAGCGAAAAAAAAGTGTATCATCAGAAGCGGAGGAAAATTTGATGGTTACGAAATCAACTTCCAAAGCCAGTCTGAAATAAAAGATTCTGGTAATAGTTGAAAATGCTCTCGAGGAAGACGTGAAGTAAGTAAACAGAAAGATAATGCATCCAATTTCCTTCTTTTTCGTGAGGACTTCATTATCACTCTTACGGGAGATAATTGGAGATTGGACGAGAGAGAGAGAGAGAGAGAGAGAGAGAGAGAGAGAGAGAATTAGATTTTGACCGCCTTTCTTCCTGCCTTGCTCTACACGGTATACGAGCAATGCGATCAGGAAAGTGAAGTGGAGGTAAAGCCAATCCTCCTGTTATTCCTCCTCCTCCTCCTCCTCCTCCTCCTCCTCCTCCTCCTAATGCTACTCCTCCTCGTTCTCCTTCTCTCCTCCTCAGCCATTTTCATTTTCTCATCCACTTTTTATTTCTCCTTTCTCTTATCATCCAGTATCTTCCTTTATCTGTCCTTGTATTTCTTGTTTCTCTGTTTATCTTCTTACTTCATACGTTACTATCCTTGCCATCTTATTTGTATCGTTTATCTTCTCCATTCAGCTTTTTGTTTTTCTTCTCTAGTTTCTTTTGAACCTTCCTGCATTGTTTTCGCCCCTAAATCATTCTGGTCTTTTTTCCTTCATCCATTTCTGTTTAAACTTCTTTTTGGTAATTATTTGTATACCTACTTTATTCCTTCTTAGTTCTCCTATTTCCTCTATTTTCTTCCCTGGCTCCTGTCGCTTTCCATATGCTGTTCCTTCTGCTAATCCTCTCCGTTATTCTCCCCAAGTTGTCTTCTCTCTCCTTTAATACCCCAGACAGAAGTATCATCCTCACACATCTCTCCCTCTCATCCCCTAAAACCACCATTACCACCAGTACATGCATCACACAAGGCTATCACCATCACTCACCCGCCACCACAACAACCACAGTCCCCGCCGCTCCCATTGTAATACGGAGGAGTAATACAATGAAGTCGAGGGGATGGCAAGGAGGGTCACCACTAAGCATAAGGGTCTGTCCTCTCTCTCTCTCCCTCGTTACTTATCTACGTCCATCTATCTTTCTATCTATCTATCTATCGGTCAATCTATCTAATGGGAAGAGGAAGGAAGGGAAAAGGAGGTCAAGAAGGAAGCGAGAGGTGATTAAAGATGAAGAAATAACATTAATGAGAAAGGGAAGAGAAAGGAGGAAGGAAGGAAGGGAAGAGGAAGTCAAGAAGGAAACGAGAGATGATAAAACATGAAGAAAGAACATTAATGAGAAAAGGAAGAGGAAGAAGGAAGGAGGGAAGGGAAGAGGAAGTACAGACGGAAGCTAGTGTGTATAAAAGGGACTTGAAGAGGAAGAAAGGACGAAAACGAGACTAAGAGAAAGGAGGAAGGTAGGTAATGCAAGGAAAGAGCGACCTAAGAGGGGAAAATGGGTACTTACGAGAGAAAATAGAGGACAGAAAAGAGAAAGAAAGAGAAAGGCGGAAGAAGGAGGAAGGAAAGGAAGCAGTTAGGTCAGAGCAGACGATGGAGGTGGGTTAAAAAAAGGAAAATAAGGGAAGGAAAAATAAATGAAGAGAGAGATTAAGGAAAGAAGGGAGAATGGGAAGCGATAGATAGGAAGTAGGAAGGTAGGAACAGACGATGGAGGTAGGTTAAAAAAAGGAAAATAAGGGAAGGAAAAATAAATGAAGAGAGAGATTAAGGAAAGAAGGGAGAATGGGAAGGGATAGATAGGAAGTAGGAAGGTAGGAACAGACGATGGAGGTAGGTTAAAAAAAGGAAAATAAGGGAAGGAAAAATAAATGAAGAGGGAGATTAAGGAAAGAAGGGAGAATGGGAAGGGATAGATAGGAAGTAGGAAGGTGGGAACAGACGATGGAGGTGGGTTAAAAAAAAAAGATATTAAAAGCCTAAAAAGAAGAAAGGAAAAGAGAAGGAAGGGAAGGAAGGAAGGGAGAGAAGTGAAGAATGAGAGGAAGGTTACTGTGGGGTGTTTGGGCCTCGAAGTCACTCAAGGAAACGTTAGAGAGGTAAAAAATAAAAGGAAAAGTATTGGAAAAATGAGATACGAGGAAAAGAATAGCGATGGAAAGAGAGAAGGGAACCGGGAAACAAAGGAAAGCCATTTATCATAGTCTGTCACGTCTTTACCCGTATTTCCTTTCTCGTTTTCTTCTTCATTTCCTGCAGTCCGTTTTCTTTTTAGTTATTATTTTCTCAATGCCTGGTCCTCCTTCTCCTCCACCCCACCTCTTCCTCCTCCTCCTCCTCCTCCTGCTCCTTCAAGGGACAGACAAATTTAGCGGAAGAGGTCAAGAGTTACGGAGAAAATAGTGAAGGGTTTATTTTATCTCTCTCTCTCTCTCTCTCTCTCTCTCTCTCTCTCTCTCTCTCTCTCTCTCTCTCTCTCTCTCTCTCTCTCTCTCTCTCTCTCTCTCTCTCTCTCTCTCTCTCTCTCTCTAATTAAAAAAGATTCAATCTAACGCAATTTTCTGCATTCATTTTCCTCTTCTTTCTCGATCATCCCTCTCCTCGGGAATCTCATCAACCTTGGCGCCTTGACGTGTAGTATTGGTAACAGTGATAGTAGTGGTAGTTGTGGTGGTGGTTGAGATAGTGGTGGTGGTGGTGGCAAACATTACATACATGTGAAGTGTCATCAAAGTCATTTAAGTGAGGCATAGGTCATAGGTTGAACTTAGTAGGAGCGAGGTGATGTCAGGAGGAGCGAAGAGTAAACAAGAATGAGAGCAAGAGAATCAATGAGTAGAAGGCAAAAATAAATAAGGCTGGGACGTGATATCGCTCGCTCCCGCCACCCACGCCGCCACATTTTCCATCGCGGCGTGAATGGCAGCGAGGCGGGACAAAGCACTGTGTTGAAATATAGCGGAACCATTAATTAACGACTATATTACTGGCACTATCATACTAAACTTTTATTTCATGGCTCGTTATACGTAGGGAGCGGGACTAGTTATGCTTTTTTGTTGACGGCGTGGGTGTGAGGGAGAATGATTTATTTTTATTTTTTTATAATAACAGCGATGACGGCACATGTATAGGGTAACAACGATGCTAATATTCGAGGCGTGATACAGAGTGAGCATGTGATGGAAATAGAGTGAAATTTAATAGAAAGGAAAGCAACGCTGAATGAAGTCGTCAATCGGAAGTGCAGGAATTGACACACACACACACACACACACACACACACACACACACACACACACACACACACACACACAACCCCCCCACCCCCTTTCACACATACACACAGGGTTGGTGGGACTTAGAACTAAATTCCTCAACTCTTCTTTCATTAAAACTTTGAATACAGAGGGCGCGGCGGGAGCAGTAGGGGTGGCCGAGGCAGCAGGGGCGGCGGCCGGGGTGGCGGAGCGATTAACACCCAAGTTAAATTAAACTACAAAGCCATTAGGTAGTTCCCCAGGACCAATGTTGCTGGCGGTGGCGGGTGTCTCCCTCCCTGCTAATCCCTCGCCCTAGCCACGCCCTGAGGGAAAGACTGAAGGGGATACATACGTGAACTTAATAATTAAATATCTCGAAACACAGGCCCTGGATGCGTTAGGGTTATCATTGTTCCCCTTAATTGTTAGGTGTTGTCTTTCTCCTCTTCATTTTCATTTTTTTTCCTTATGTTCTACCTTTTCTTTCTGCGCTCTCTAATTAAATGTCTATTGTTGTTATCTCTTTTTCTAATATTTTTTTCTTCCTAAATGATTGCTTTTTGCATCTTTTATTGCGCCTTTAAGCCGACAAAATTTTAGATGAATAGTTTCTAACCTCACATGTCACTCCCGTATATCCAAATCTCTAAATTTTCTTCTATTTGTTGTTGTTGTTGTTTTGTCAAATTTATTCTTTCTTTGGGCATCTCATATTATCCTTTATTAGAAGCCGTTTCCTTGGTGCCTTATTCTATTCTTTAACAAACACATCTGAACACAATATAACCTTCATGCAACCCTTTCTTCACTCTATAACCTTTCTGAGCCCTCAACCCTCTAACCTCTAACCCTCTAACCCTTCCGCGCCCTCAATAATATGTCATTCCCTCTCCAGCCTTCCCTTCCTCCCCTACTCTAACTTAACCAAGCCTCGTTACCCCTCTGCCTCCATATACAGCAGCGCCTGTCTGTCTGTTCAACTGTTCATCCATTATACATCTCTCGAAGAATCAATTTGTAAATAAAAAATGGTGTTGTGTTTTGGAATGCTTCGGTGCTTCACTTCCATAAAGCTTTTTACATACAAAACGTTATGCTATCCATTTTTCTTCAGTACGCGAACAATTTTGTGCATATCGTTTTTATCTGGAAAAATAAAAGTCTTCTCCTCCTTTTTCTATTTCATCACTCATTCTTTTAGTCGCGGTATTTTGCTTATTCTTTTACATTTTTACCGAGTCTTCCTTTCCCCTTCCCACACATCTGCTTCCCATCCTCTATTTGCTTTACCTGAATTTCATCCCCAAGAGACTTATCCTTTTATTTATCCCTTTGTTGTATATCCTCTTGCTCCTCCCTGCATATTTTGGCGTTACTTTCATCTTTTCTGCGTTCACCTTTTATCCTTTGTCCCCTTGAGTCTCCCGCATACCTCTGCCCTCCTTTGTTCTTCACCCTCAACCCATTTTTCCCAATTCACCCTTCGTTCTTTCTCCATTTCATTCATATTTCCGTCTTTCTAATCTTATTTTCTTCTTTGGGTCTCAGTTCCTCTTTCACTCTCTCATTTTTAACCTTATTAATGTCGTACACTGTTCTAATTTTTTTCAACAGCATCCCAGCCTTCTCTCTCTCTCTCTCTCTCTCTCTCTCTCTCTCTCTCTCTCTCTCTCTCTCTCTCTCTCTCTCTCTCTCTCTCTCTCTCTCTCTCTCTCTCTCTCTCTCTCTCTCTCTCTCTCTCTCTCTCTCTCTCTCTCCCAATTATTTTACCCTATTCATATTTCATTCTTTCTACAGCCTCCCTTGCCGGTCTTCCCATTCTCTCTCCCTCCTGCCTCCTCTTTTCTGTTCGCCTTTCCATCCCTTTCTCTCGTCTTCATTACTGCACTTATTATTTTCAAACCCTACTCGCATTTCTTTCTTTCAGCAGCATCCCTTCCTCCTCTTCCCATTCTCTCTCTCTCTCTCTCTCCTGCCCTATATACGTCCCCCTCTCTCGCTCTATCCCTCACCAGCTACTCCTATATATTATTGAAGAGCTCAGATCCGTCATTAACCTACCGAGGAATGTTTATTAGTGTTTTAGGAATGTGGCTCTTAATAATAACTATGAGGGGAAAGAGGATGGGAGAAGAGGAAGAGGAGAACTAGGGTAAGGAAGTGAGGAGGAGGAGGAGGAGGAGGAGGAGGAGGAAGGTAGTAATTGTAGCGTTATTGGTAATCTTTTCCTTCTTCTTTCCTTTTATCTTTTACTTCTGTGTTTTCCTTTTTATTTTTTTTTATCTTTTATTCTCTTATCTTTTTAGCTTTTTTTTTCATTTTTTTTCTTTTTTTTTATATCTTTTACCTCTGCGTTTTTCTTTTTTTCTCTCCCGGCGTCCACTCTTTCTCGTCACATTTCCTTCTCTCTCTCTCTCTCTCTCTTTCTCTCTCTCTCTCTCTCTCTCTCTCTCTCTCTCTCTCTCTCTCTCTCTCTCTCTCTGGCCTCCTTCGTGTCCTAACCTCTTTATATTTCTTCATTCCGTTTTTCCCTTTCCTTCCATTTTCTCCCTTGCTCTTGTTCCCTCCAGCTACACATGTCATTTCACTCCTTGGTTATTCTTTTATTGATTCCATTCCCTTCTCGTCTTCCCACTTTTTGTCAATTCCCTCCCCTTTCCGTCTTTCCAGTTTTGGCCGCTTTCCTTTTCCTCGACTTCTTTTTCAGCGTCCGTCACTTCCAATCATCCTCCCTTCGCCCTCCGTCCGTCATCCCTTTCTTCATCTTAATCCTTATAATCAATCATGTTACCGTGGTTTGACTCAATGGTGGATCAAGGTCGACGGAGCTACACCGAAATATATGTGTATGAAAAAACGAATATATGTTCTGTTGAAGTATGTCTTTCAACCACATAAGAGAATAGTAAATGTAAAAATGATTAGGTTTTGTAGCAACCAGCCTCTCTCTCTCTCTCTCTCTCTCTCTCTCTCTCTCTCTCTCTCTCTCTCTCTCTCTCTCTCTCTCTCTCTCTCTCTCTCTCTCTCTCTCTCTCTCTCTCTCTCTCTCTCTCTCTCTCTCTCTCTCTCTCTCTTCGTAGCATGGGAGTAACTAGTTCAATAAAATATGTAGTAACAATATATATTTTTCTTTACTCAGAACTAACAACAAGGGAGAAACAACGATGGGGAGAGGAACGTAATTTACTTTTTCATTTATACTTTTTCTAGGACGGACAACAAATAGCTCCACCATGAAAACTGCAAGGGAGTAAATTAACGCTTTTTGGAAAGGAAAGGAAGGAAATGGATGGGAAGGGAAAACAAATGAAGGGAAGGGAGAAGAAAATGAAAGAAATGGAAGGGAAGTGAAGGAGAGGGAAAACATGGAGGTCCAGGGAGGAAAGGTAACAATGTTTGCCTTTAATTAATGGGATAAATTTTATGGAGTTAAGAGAAGTGGTCATTATAAAACTGCAATGAACGTTAGAGGAAGATTACTCTTACGTTAGCCAAAATGATTATGTTTGCATCTTAATTAACAAGGAAAGATGGGCGCGTTTTATAATCAGGCTAAAACAAGCGTTATTTTTAGTCCCCCCAAAAAAATGTTACAGGTTCCTTCAGCAATTTTGTTTAGTTCGTTATATTGGAGTCAGTGTGAGGTCAAGGTCAAGAAAATTATTTGCTGAGTAGAAAAATAAGCGCCAGGTAGGGGACACTTAATTACCGGCGAAGTTCAGGTGTGCTGGGTTCTAGAGGCGGGGCGCGTATGGTCGTGTTCGAGGGGAAGGTCAGGGCCACGGGAAAGTTTGGGTGGAGACATCTAACAAAGGGTTGGCGGAGGGGGGAAAGTTAATTAAGTTTTCACAAGGGAAAGACACCTGGAATCTATACAAAAAAAGAATTATTTGATTTTCTCTAAGGGGAATGTTACGTGCCGGAACTTAAGATGAAGAAGAATATATATAGTAACCTTTAATTTCATCACTGATATGGGCGACGTGATTAGCAAAATGTTGTTCTGCGAGATAACGAAAAGCTGGCGTATTCGTATTTTTTTTACAACAAAGGAGACAGCTCAAGGGCACAAAAAAAAAGGAAACCATAATTTAAAAACAAGCCCGCTACTTGCTGCTCCTAAAAAGAATCAAAAGAGGTGGCCGAAAGAGAGGTCAAATAGTATCAGTATTTATTAGAACATGAATAATTTGAATAGTTTTTAATTATAGTAGAAATCGTAAATCCATAAAAGTGATTAGAAGGAATATATCAAAGACGAAAATGTATATCAAATTAATTTCACACCATAAAAATGAGAAACGCTACTTATGCGGAGGTGTGGCCCAAGCATCTTTCCCTCCCCTGCTCATGCCTTCTCGGAACCTCATGTAATAGTCGTAAGGAGACGATAATTCGTTTAAGTTTCTTCCTGCAGTAAAGTTTGCGTTTAAACTTTGCTGTACCAACACTTATAAACGCCTCTAACGGCTGCGATATGAGCTTTTGAGTTTATTTTTTTATTTCCTTATCTCTCTCTCTCTCTCTCTCTCTCTCTCTCTCTCTCTCGCTCTCTCTCTCTCTCTCTCTCTCTCTCTCTCTCTCTCTCTCTCTCTCTCTCTCTCTCTCTCTCTCTCTCTCTCTCTCTCTCTCTCTCTCTCTCTCTCTCTCTCTCTCTCTCTCTCTCTCTCTCTCTCTCTCTCTCTCTCTCTCTCTCTCTCTCTCTCTCTCTCTCTTGCAGTCTTCACCACAAACCTCAAATCGTCTGCTCACACAAAAACAGTAATCGCTTTCCTATACCACTTATTCTCTACTTCCATTCTTTCTTTCCTCTTTCCTTTTCGTCTCTTAACTTCCTTCTTTTCCTTTATCTTATTTTACTCTCCTTTACTTCACTCCTTCCCTTTATCATGACCTACCCTCTGATTCTTCCTTTGTTCTCTACTCATCCTTCTTTCTCTCCTCCGCATCATCTGATATTCCACGGCACCTTCTTCAAGTCCGATCCCATCTTAGTTCCTCCTCCAAGCTCTTCTCTCTCTCCTTCAATTTCTCCCTGCTCCTCCCACCTCCTGCCCAGGATATGCGGCCATCAGTCACGCACCGGCGCCTTGGTCATGCCGCCGCCTAACTACCAGTCTTCTATTTCCACGTCAAAAGCACGGACATGGATCGAAGAGAAGAGAAAAATGTAGTCCATAAAATTTACGTTTTTTTGTGCCGCGCCATCGGGTCTCGGAGGACTGAAGGAGGGTGAAGGGGAGGGATGGAGGGCGAGTTAGAGGGATGGAGGACGAAAGGGAGGGATGGAGGGTGAAAGGGAGGGTGAAGGTGACTGAAGAAGCGTGAAGAAGCGTAAAGGAAAATGGAGAAAAATAAAGAATAGTAAAGAAAGTTCTATTTGTTGACCTTTTTGATGACACTCTGGAAAAGCTTTGACCGCTGTGTTTCTAGCATATCTTTTTTTTACAGTAGAGGAAGCAGCTCAAGGGCAAAATAAAGCAATAATGAGAAAAACCCTGCTAAACATTGCCCTTTTAACCAGTTATCTCTCTCTCGTCTTCCTCAGTCCCTTATTCTCACTCTCTCCGTTCCTCCTTTTTCTCCATGTTCCCTTCTTCTTACTCTCTCCCTCTTCATCTTTTTTTCCTATCGTCCTCCACTTTCTTTCACATTCCTCCCTTTGGATTTCATGCCTTGCCTTCGGTTCCTTATTTTTTTTATTATTTCTTTGTTCTTATTTCCTCCCTTCCTCCTTCTCTTCTTCCTCCTCCTCCTCTCCAACGTACTGATTACTATATTGTTTCACCTTTATATAGGATCCCAAAAGTACAACATGTAGGAAAACCGCCCACTGCCCTTGGTGCTTAGAAATATTATAAATGCCTAAATCTTTCCCACAAAATGTTAATGAAAATGTCAGTCTCATGCACAGACGTCAGGATGAAATATTGAAGACATTTTTTAATTATATGAATAGGAATAATTTTGACCTAATTAAAAAAATGTTTTGACCCCATCAGAAATATTGAGATGCAACCCACACACATTCATACACAATAAAATGTTGCCAAGTCTTTTTATAAACATGAGAGAGAGAGAGAGAGAGAGAGAGAGAGAGAGAGAAAAAAAAAACATTCCCCTCTTATGCCATAGGCCGCCGCCAGCCTTCGTAAAATATTGCCCTCCCCTTTTATCTGTCCTCCTCTTCCCTCCAGCCGCGATTTATGTCCCTTTTTTCTCTTCAATAATTCACTGGTGTCCGCGAGGCAGGCTGTGAGAATATGTTCTGTTCTCTCTCTCTCTCTCTCTCTCTCTGCTCTTCCACTAACTCCATATCCATTTTTCTCATTTTTTCCTTCCTCTCCTTTCCTTCTTGTCGCGTCGTCCACATCTCCTTTTTCTCACTCCTTTCCTCTTCTCTCTCTCGTCTTCCTCAATCCCTTCTTCTAACTCTTTCCCTTCCTCCTCTTTCTCCATGTTCCCTTCTTCTTCCTCTTTCCTTCCTCATCTTTTTTTGTATCGTCCTCCACTTTCTTTTACTTTCCCCGCCCCTTTGGATTTCATGTCTCGCCTTTGGTTCCTTCTCTTTTCTTATTTCTTTGTTCTTATTCCTTCCCTTCCTCCTCCTCCTCCTCTCTCATATTTTTTTTCTCTCACACTCCCGCCATTCATCTTCTCTTCCTCTCCTTTTATTTTCCTTTCATCTCTCCTCTCGTTCCAACGTTCTTAAGTCTTCTTTTTTTCTTCTGATCCTCCTTCCTACATTCCGCTTCGATTCCCAACCTCGGTATTTTTTTTCTTTCCTGGTAAGATTTATATTCCTTCTGTAATATGCATGCTGTCCCTTATTTTTGGTGCATATATTAGAGGGTTTTTTTATTTTGTGCAATCTCTATTTCTTAACTCTTTCCGGGGCTTCCTTTATCCTCCAATGATTTCCATTTATCTTTCGTCCATTTTTATCTATTTTCTTCACTCTGTCCACAGCTCGCTTTATCCTTCATTGATTTCCTATGATCGCCATTTTCATCATTTCAGTCATTTTCGCATTTTCATAATTTTGTCCATTTTCACTTTCTTTCTTGTTTATCCTCCACATCTTCTCGATCGACATTTTCATTATTTCATTCATTTTCACTCATTTTCTTCACTTTTTCCACATCTCGCTTTACCCTCCATTATTTCCCACGATCGACATTTTCATCATTTCATTCATTTTCTCTCATTTTCTTCACTCTTTCCACATCTCGCTTTATCCTCCATTAATTTCCCACGATCGACATTTTCACCATTTTCATTCATTTTTAGTCTCCGCATTCCCTCAACTCTGCGTCTTATAGTTGCATCTCTTCCGTTTTACAGTATTCGCTTTTTCCTTGGTGTTGATTCTCCACCAACAGCTGCTGCCTCAACTGTGACGTCAAGGCGGAGTTGGCAAAGAAATAGGATCATGCCCAAGAATGACGAATGGATGCTGTTTGTTAGGCGCCCAGATTGCTTTCCCATCCTCAGGGCGTGTGTGTGACGTGGGGAGCTTGTGTGTGCGTGTGTGTGTGGGGGGGGGGGGGGGTATGTTATGTCTATCCTTTCATATGCTGGTTGGTGTCCCTTTAACTGTGGCGTCCCCTTTTTCAGACGTTCCTATTGTAGTCAGATTCACCACCACCACCACCATCACCATCACCACCACCATCACGAAAACAGATACCACCACCACCATCACGAAAACAGATACCACCACCACCATCAGCACAACCCCAACCAGCACAACAACAACCCTCACGATCGTTATCATCAATCAATCACTCAATCAGTCAATCAATGGGGGCATACACTGTGGGGCGCGTCACCTCGCCCACCCAACGACGCCAGGCCCGGGGGTCCCTCTGAGCGAGTCTCAATGCAGGCCCCTTTCCTTTCCTGAGTACCTCCCGGCAGGATCTATCGACTTGAGCAGTGTAATACCACGGCACTTGTTGCAATCCTGTCGGTCCTCTTCCCCTTTCTAGATAAGGACGACCAACCCCCTCTTCCAGTCTGGAGTCACTAAGGCCATAACTACTACCATCCCTATCCCACTGACCTACCACCACCACCATCACGACAGCCACCATGCCCATCATACCTACCACCATCACCACCACCACGACAGCCATCATGCCCATCACACACCGACCACCATCACCATCACCATCACAAACGCCAACCCATCTCCCTGCCATCTCTGCCGCCACATAGAGGTTCGCTGTGCAAGGAAAGGAAGGAATGGAAGGAGCGCGCCTTTGTTCCGGCAGCCCAGAAAGCTTTCCCCGACAGCCCCGGGAAGCGTGAGATCCGGTGCCGCAGCCATAAACTTGGAAAACCATAAAGTCATAAAGCCATAAAGTCCAGGAAGACGTGACGCAGCCCAGCCATGCCTCAGCCTTAAGTCTCTGGGGGTAGAGTAAAAGGTTTGGTGAATAAGGTTTATTTTCTAGCAGTGCAATGACTTTTTTATCCTTGTTTTATAGTTTACTGACCTCAGCTGATTTTCATGTTCACAATGAGCCATAAGAGTAAGATGAACTTCAAACTAAAGAGTTATTCCTTTTAACTTTCCATGTTCTTTGTTTTATTTTTCTCCAATCGCTCTCTACGGACAAGCCATAAAATTTGTTGCCCGCACTAGGACAATAAACACTTACGAAATGTGACTCCCGCTACCGTTTGTTTACTGCCTCGAATATACTTGTGACCCCGTTGCTAACGCTTACGTCTGAAGACTAGGATCAGAACATAAGGTTATTGTCTCCTTGGAAGGCGTGGCAGACATTTTTTTGTATCCCCGTTGCTAACGCTTACGTCTGAAGGCTGGGATCAGTATTCCTCTCGTATCCCACAGTGATTGTCTCCCTGGATGGCCGGCCGTAGCCCATAACAATCAGCCAATAGCAATCAGAGCCACAACCATTAGAGGGAGTAGTTTTTTTTTATTGCGTATATAGCTCTGTCTCTTCCTCTCTCTCTCTCTATTTCCCTTTCGCCTCCCGCCCCTAGCTCTGCCTCAAGACAAGAAGTGGAGGCCTCTGGGTGCAGGAGTCTCGACCATTTCATCCCAACTGTCTCCTTTATATAACGAGACAAGAAGGCAGGGAGTGTGGGAGTGTGGGAAGATGGTGAAGTAATAGCTGGGGGAAGGAGAAAGAAAAGAAGCTAAACGGCAGGTGAAGGCGACTGGGAGGCAAGGGAAAAGGAGTGAAGGGACACAGAAAGATGACGCAGAAGACATCAGCGAAGGAGAGTGAGTGAAGAACCGATGAAGGAAGAATGAGGGAGCAGGAAAAGTGTAGGAGGCAAGTGGAGAGCATGGAGCAGAAGTGGAGGGGGCAAGAGGAGTAGATGGGGCAGGAAGGAAGGGGGTGGAATTAGGGGAAGAGAAGTGGAGGAGGTGGGAAGAGATGGAGAAGTGGAGGTGGCTGGACGAGGGGATGGAAGAGAAGTGGAGGTTGCTGGAGGATAGGATTGTGCAAAAGTGGATGGGGCAGGAGAGAAAGGGGACGGGAGGAGAGATGAAGGAAAAGTGGAGGAGACAGGAGGAATTGGTTAAGCAGGAGTGAAGGGGAGGAGAAGAGAAATGGAGAGGGGGGGGGGGGGATGGATGGAGCGTACGTGACGGGGCAGAAGTAGCGGAAGGGGCGCGGGAGGCTGGCTGGCCGCATGACGTCTACCGGGGCAAGCATCGGGCCCAGGGATCGATGCGGTGACGGGAAAACCTAATTACAGGTGAGGTTGCATCCCGACGTGCGGAGTGGCGGCAGGTGAGAACGTTAATTACCACGCAGGAGCTACCTGTCTCCGCTCTCTCTCTCTCTCTCTCTCTATCGCTCGCTCGTTGTTTTTGTTGTTGTTGATGTTTTTGTTGTTGTTGGTCTTGTTGTTGTTGTTGATGATGATGATACTGATGCTCTTCTTCTTCTTCTTCTTCTTCTTCTTCTTCTTCTTCTTCTTCCTCTTCTTCTTCTTTCTTCTTCTTCTTCCTCCCATTACTAACAATTCCCATTCCTCCTCTTTTTCTGCATCCTCCTTCTCCTTATACCGACATCGGCAGGAGTTATTTCTCGAATAGAGTTGTTCGCCACTGGAACAGCCTTCCTGCAGAAGTGGTTAGCGCAGAGAGCATCAACTCCTTCAAGAAACGCATTGATCGCCACTTTGCTGCATCGGGAGTGAACTGAACGTATCCAAGAGTAGATACACAAGTGCTTTAATCCTTCCCTGCAAGCCACTCCTATGGCAAACGGATTGATTAATTCACTGAAAGCAGGCAGCCTAGTAATGAGCCAACAGGTTTTCTGCTGCCTGCTAGTCCATGTTTCCATGTTTCCATGTTTCTTCTCCTCTACCACCACTTCGCATTCTTCATTCTCCTCTTCTTCCTCTTCCTTCTAGTCGGCCTCGTCCTTATTCCTACTCCTCCTCCTCCTCTTAATTTCCTCTCTCGTCATTTCCTTCCCACGCATCATTTTTCCCCACACACACACACCTTCCTCCGTCTTCTTCATCTCGTGTTGCTGATTTGCTATTTTCTTCCCCTCTTCATTACCGTCGCCGATATCACCGACCTCATTTCATATTCGTTCTCTTTCTTTCTCTTCCCCCTCAGCTTCCTTTTTCTCTTCTTCAACTTTTATTCTTCGTGTTTTCTCTTCTTCAACTTTTATTCTTCGTGTTTTTACTTAACTTTTCTTACTGTTGTTGTCACTGCTGTTATTATTACTGTTATTGTGATTGTTGTTGTTGTTATTATTGTTGTTATTATTACATACAAAGCACTTTACATGTGTTTTCTAATCCTATAACTATCATTCTTTTTCTGTCTTTTGCTGTTTTTTTCTTTCTTCGTCCTCTTCCTCATCCTCCTCCTTCGCCTCCTCATCCTCCTGCTCCTTCTCCTCCTCTTCTCCCTTCTCGTCTTCCCCTACCTTTTCCTCCTCCTCCTTCTCCCTCTCCTCCTCCTCGTCTTCCTTCTACTCCTCTTCTCCCTTCTCGTCTTCCTCTACCTTTTCCTCCTCCTTCTCCTTCTCCTCCTCCTCGTCTTCCTTCTACTCCTCTTCTTCCTTCTCGTCTTCCTCTACCTTTTCCTCCTCCTTCGCCTCCTTCTCCTCCTCGTCTTCCTCTTCCTCCTCCTCTCCCTCCCACTCCCTTCCTCCTCATTATTATTATTATTATTATTATTATTATTATTATTATTATTATTATTATTATTATTATTATTATTATTATTATTAATCTCATCACTTTAATGCACGTCCCCCAACTTGTAATTCTGTGAAGCATCCATCCCTCGGCCCTCCCTCCGCCCTCCCTACCGCTCCTACGTCTCACACACACGTACAGAAAACTGGGACGGAAACTCAAAACCCTTCAGCTTTCTTGGTTTAAAGGTATTTGCGTCGATCACTCTGTCAATTACTCCCTTGATGTACAAAAACATAATATGGTCATCTTGAGAGGATACAAAAAATACGAAGAATCATAACTTAATATTACAGGAAACTGAATAAAAGCGACGTTATTTAATCAGTCTTCGTATAAAACAACAACACGCCGAGAAAGTCAACTAAGGAAGGTGGTGGATGTGAAGGAGTAGATACCAACGTTGCCAGATTGTCGTACTCAGCCTCTTATATTCACCAACTCACCGACCCCAAAACTGCCTCATGGGCCCCAATAATCAGATTCATTTATATATATCGTAAAAATAGTTAATTCCATATGTTTCTTGGCAATAGTTAAGCGTCAGAAAGCGGTAAATACTATGCTTTGAGTACGATAATCTGGCCACGGTGGTAGATACCTATACACATCATCGAAAGAGGGAAAATCGAAAACAGGAAAAAAATAGATAAATCGATTAGAATATACCGAATTATCTATACGGGACCAATGGGAAATATGAGATAAATATTGATAGAACGATTAGATACTCCATGTTAACAGAATAATACTGAACTACCCCTCAAAAATAACCTTTTAATACCACGCTTGAACGGAAACAAAACACAGTCGCAAGGGAGTCGCGTACGTGGGTGAGGCCGGGCTGACGTATCCACTCTGTCCGGAACACGCGGCTGCCCCGGCCATAAGAGAGGGGAAAAAACGATAAAAGTCTCCTCCAGAAGGCTCAGGGGCGAGTTAAGGCGGGGAAAGACGTAAAAGAGGAAAGAAATAATGTAGTTATGTAAATTTATCAGGCCCATAACCTTCCTTCATCCTGGTGTTGAGAACAGTCTACGCTATGGTGTATCATTAACTGTATAACCTTCTCCTACGGGTATATTTTAGGGTTAACTCTGTGCTAGGGGTATATTAAGCTATCTGACTCTTAATTCGGTCTTAATTCTCTACTACGGGTATATCGATCAATCGATGGGGGCATACGTCGTCGCACGCGTCGCCTCCCTCACCCTACGACGCCAAAGCCGGGGATTAATAAAAGAACAGATTATTTAATTAAACGAGTACATAGTAAACCCCAGAACAGTAATGAGGTATTAATTGGATGTATATTTAACCGAAGAACTTTCTCTGAGTATATTTGACTGTACAACTCTCTAATGAGTGTCCAGTTTGAAGTACAATGACTCACTCACTCACTCACTCACTCACTTGCATAGGGGATTTGGATGAGCAACAGTAGAAAGTCATGTGAAGCGAGGCTGCGGGAGGGGTGGAGGCATGCAATTAACAAGTTCAGATGAGCAGTCAGCATAAAAATTTCGATAGAAAATAGAGAAATACAACATTGCGGTGTAATTCAAGAGGCCGAACACTACCAGTAAGAGGAGGAAAGTTGATGAGGGCTGTGAGTGTGGAGAACCACCGCACATAAGATGCACATTCAGCACCAGAGCGGACAAGGCCTCTGTATATGGACGGCATCTGGGAGGGGAAAAAGAACTGGTGGAGACGAAGCAGAACCTTGATGAAGTTGATTTAGCGAGAGATGAGATATAGTCGTATCGTAAGACATTTCGCTGCCCAAGAACACATATTTGACAAGGCTTTCGTAGGAGTTGTGGGCATTTCCAGGGGTAGTTTTATGACCCTGGTGTTAGTTTGACCCTTCTTCTGTACTGTGAACCTAAGGAAACACTCATTAGAACCCGACTGACCCCCTCTTTTACCTTTAGAAATTGTTAATGTGAGAAGCGAAAGTCTTATAATACCAACAATAAAGTTTCCAGCTAATATTCTACCAACAAAAAAGCTAGGCGGTACTTACCCTCCAGTCTATCCTTCTCTGTAGATAGCGAGATGTTTCCATTCCTTCACGTTCTATTGTCCAGCCTGGAAGCAAAAAATCATTAATGTTAAATAGGTTCATGATGTGTCGCTGACGTTCAGGAAATATATATAAGAGAAGAAACTGATTTTCCTTACGTCGTGGTAGTTTTCGCGACGATGGTGGTGTTGATGATGGCAGTAGCCGCTAGAGGAATATACATGTACAAAATAACAGCCTTCATTTTAAAAGCTAGGAAGAGCAACAGAAAATAATACTCAATTGAAATCGATTCGGCACTATTTGTTAGTCACTGTTCGTCGACTTTGGTGATAGAATAAAAGAAAAACACGCAAACAGTTGAGTCTGCAGAGTTATCGAGTGTCGGGGAGCGCCGCCGCCGACACTTCCAAGGACTTGAAGCTTTTGAAAAGAAAACTGGGGAAGATTTTTTATTTAAGTTTACTCACTTTTAAAATTTGCAGGTAAACGGATCCCTTGGTTCGTCCGGCGGAATGAAGTTGGCTGCTTAGCTGACATTTTTTTTCTGATGGTTGTTTAATTAGTGTGTGTGTGTGTGGGGGGGGGGGGGTCCTTGGTGTCTGGGTGTCTGTGTCTGTGCCTGTGTCTGTGTGTGTGTGTGTGTGTGTGTGTGTGTGTGTGTGTGTGTGTGTGTGTGTGTGTGTGTGTGTCTTTCATTGGACAATTTCACAAGTTGACATCAAAGGCAATTCAGTCACCAAGGAAAGTAGGTTTATCTGTAGTACCTAAGCATACATACATACATATATACACACATACACACATGCATACATATTTTAGATACATACAGTTCCATATTTTCTGAGTTAGTCGAAAGAATTTATAAAAAAAAAACACTTCCATCTAGTACGTGACAACATCCGGTGCAACAAATATTAACTTTTCATCTGCAATACTGATTTGGCGAGTGTGTGCACAAGTCAGCCTTTTGTTTTGCTTGTTTATTTATCCAGTTATTGGTGTACCGACCCACTGACTTATTCATTTAGCCTTTTAATTCGCGTTCCCCTTCTCCGAACTGCATGTTTTATTTCCTTTCCTTGCTTCGTTTCTCCTTCTCCTTCTCCTCTTTCTCCTTAATATTCTCCTCATATTAGTTTTCTTGCACTTATTCTTTTTCCTTCACTAACAGAGTTCTTTGTTGCGTCTGCTGCAGGATAAATCTTCGAGGTAAAGCAAGATTTCTAAATAAGAGGAAGAGGAGGAACAGAAGTAGAAGACGGAGGAGCGGGGTGGTTAGGTATAGAAACTGGGCGGGGGTGGAGTGCAGTAACGAGGATAAATGAGTGAAGTAGAGTAGGATGGAGCGAAATAAAACTGAGCGAGAGGGTGGTATACGTCAGAGCAGGTTAGGTTAGGGAACAGGTCAGGGAGGCGTAAGGTACGTGGGAGAGCTTCTAGGTAAAGGAAGTAAGGACAGGATGGTGGGCAATACGATTAAAGGAGATGAGGAATTCTAAGACAAGGGTAAGGAGAGAAGACACGAGGAGGGGATGAGAAGGGGAGGGAAGGAAAGGAAAAAGAAATAGGACGAAGAACGAAAGGATAAAGAAATAGAAGGAGGAAGGAATGGGAAGAGAAGGAAGGGAAAGGAAGGGACGGGAAGGGAAGGGAAGGCAAAAGGAAGGAAAAGAAGGGATGGGAAGGGAAGGGAAGGGAAGGGAAGGAAAGGAAAGGAAAGGAAAGAAAAGGATAGAAAAAGAAAGGAAAGGAAAGGGAAGGAAAGAGAATGGATAACTGACTACTTTCCCTTTATCCTCTTCATCAGTCTTTCTTTCATTTTCCTTATTTAGTTCTTTTTCCTTAACCTTTTCACCTTTTCTTCCTTAGGACTCTTATACCCCTTTGCCTCCTCACCTCTCCTTCCTTAATTGGCTGTTTTATTCCTTCCTCCTCAGCACATCTTTCTTAATTACTTCTATTTCACTTTTAACTTTTCATTATATCTTCCTTACTCCACTTTTTAATCCATTTACCTCCACATCCCTCTTAGCTAGCTCCCATTTACCTTTCTGTCATTGGATCTTATTTCACTCTCTTCTACTACTCTCCATTTCATATCAGGCAAGTTTCCCTTCAGTGATAACGCTCCCAACTCTCCCATTACACCCAAGTATTGTATAGCAGTCTTTATTTTTCTACTTGATGGGTGCGGTTAGAAGAAGGGACAATTATAATATCATGCCGCCATATTAATTTAGCAACACTATTACCATATAAATATAATCACCCGTGCAGCTATAGTTAATTACTCTTACATCAACCGCGGCAGTCAATTATATATTCAGGCACAATCAACTTCATCTAAAAAAAGGTGTGTTGGGTGGGTGGGGGGAGAGAGAGAGAGAGAGAGAGAGAGAGAGAGAGAGAGAGAGAGAGAGAGAGAGAGAGAGAGAGAGAGAGAGAGAGAGAGAGAGAGAGAGAGAGAGAGAGAGAGAGAGAGAGAGAGAGAGAGAGAGAGAGAGAGAGAGAGAGAGAAATATATATATATATATATATATATATATATATATATATATATATATATATATATGTATATATATATATACACTCACGCCCACCCATACCTGCGCCATTCCAATATCAGGGCACAAATGTTCTTCCTTTTCGCGTATCACTCCATGACTCGCACCTTTTATTGGACAGGTGCACGGGGTCACTTTTTTTGTAATAATGGAGGTGAGGGTGGCGCGGCGTCCCCTACAAGCCGATAACCCCTTCCCTCCCTCCCTTCCTCTCCCTTGCCTACCATCCCCTCGCGTCACCTCACTTGACATCCATTCATTTTATTACGGGAATACACCAAAAAACTACAATAGCTAACAGGCAAGAGGAATGTAAAAGTTAAAGGTTCAGAGGCATATAGAGAAAAGAATTGAGCAGGAATGAGGTTAGGAATTTGAATAAGAGGGGAGGAAAGAGAGAGAGAGAGAGAGAGAGAGAGAGAGAGAGAGAGAGAGAGAGAGAGAGAGAGAGAGAGAGAGAGAGAGAGAGAGAGAGAGAGAGAGAGAGAGAGAGAGAGAGAGAGAGAGAGAGAGAGAGAGAGAGAGAGAGAGAGAGAGAGAGAGAGAGAGAGAGAGAGAGAGAGAGAGAGAGAGAGAGAGAGAGAGAGAGAGAGAGAGAGAGAGAGAGAGAGAGAGAGAGAGAGAGAGAGAGAGAGAGAGAGAGAGAGAGAGAGAGAGAGAGAGAGAGAGAGAGAGAGAGATAGTGATAGAGAGAGAGAGAGAGAGAGAGAGAGAGAGAGAGAGAGAGGAAGAGAGAGAGGAAAGAAAGGAAAGATAGAAAGAAAGAGAAAGAAAGAAAGAAAAAAGTAGAGAGAGAGAGAGAGAGAGAGAGAGAGAGAGAGAGAGAGAGAGAGAGAGAGAGAGAGAGAGAGAGAGAGAGAGAGAGAGAGAGAGAGAGAGAGAGAGAAATTCATAATGCATAATCACCAGTTTCAGAGACCTACTTACTTTAACTCTTTTACTCTCGTCACTGCCTAATTATTTACTAACTCCTCATCTTCCTCATCCTTCACTTTCCCCTCCTTTTCCTCCTCCTCCTCCACCTCCTACTCCTCCTACTCCCACTTCTCATTCTCGTCCTTCTTCTCTCCCTCTCTCCCCCTCCTTCTCACCCAACCAGACAATCATGATAATAATCTAACAGGGACTTGTCTGTTGGGGCGGGCGAGTGAGGAAAACACGAGCAGGGGTGAGAGGACAGTCCCTGCATGCTCTCAGTTCCATTACAGCAAAAGTGTGCCAAAGTAATAAGCTTCATGGAATCACTCATAGCAATTACATCTCCCACCACTAGTTTACGAGGAATTAGATTTGAGGAACATAAACTGGAAAAACTTGAGGAAGGGAAAGCCAGACAGTTCCTGCTTACTCTCAGTTTCATTATAGCAAAAGTATACCAAAGTAATAAGCTTCATGGAATCACTCATAGAAATTACATCTCCCACCACTAGTTTACGAGGAATTAGATTTGAGGAACATAAATTGGAAAAAACTTGAGGAAGGGAAAGCCAGACAGTTCCTGCTTACTCTCAGTTTCATTATAGCAAAAGTATACCAAAGTAATAAGCTTCATGGAGTCACTTTAAGCAATTACTTCTCACACGTCCGATTTACAAAGGATTTAAATTTTAGAATACGTGTGAGTTGGTGTTCGTTGATCTCCTTAACACGTGTTGGTAGTAATACACATGTTTCACTGAGATTGCGTCCCGTGGTGGTGTGTTTGGTGTTGGCTATGCACTGTACACAGACAGACACAGAAAAAAAGACACTGGCAGAGAGAGATACAGAGATGGACCGACCGACCGACAGACAGACAGAGACAGACAGACACAGAAAGACACAGACCTACACACACAGACAAAAAGACACTGGCAGAGAGAGATACAGAGATCGACCGACCGACCGACCGACAGACAGACACAGACTCAGACATACATACATACATACATACAGACAGACAGAAACAGACGCAGCGAGAGAGAGGCTGGCAAACAAAGGAAGAGGTGAGCCAGCAAATGGAAACTCTGAAAGTAAAATATCACCTCCACGATGTCCTTTGTCCATTTCTTACTCTGTTCTTCCACATTTTCTTTTCCTTTCCTGCATCTCCATATTCTTTTTCCCTTATCAAAATGAATGGTTAGGTAACTTTTGCTGCCCCCTTTTTGAGAGAACATAGCATCTAGGCATTTACAGTCGTCCTCAAATAGTACGGTTTTCAATAGTTCGGTTCCGGTTTTATACGGTTTGTCATAGAAGATCTTTTAGGATTTTTAAATTTTCTGCTCGTCGGAAAATTTAAAAATCCAAAAAAATCTTCTTAGAAAATCTACATAAAACCAAAACCGAGCTATTGGAAACCGTACTATTTGAGGGATGACTATTTTTTTTTCTTTTCCTCCCTTCCTTGATTCCTACATCATATCCCGCCATGTCAACTCCGTTTCTGCTCAAGTACATCCTCTCCTTTGACTTGCTCTCCTTCTCGTCTTCCAACTCGTTTCTTTTCTCTAAAGCTTATCCATCTCATCATGATATGTCTTTCCTCAGTATATTTGGTTACCCTGTTTACTTCAAGATATTTACTCTGCCGTTTTTACATCTCGTTCCGCAAGCATTTATTCACCATTACCTCCATCTCCTCTTCCTTCTTCTCCGCTCCTCCTCATCCTCTTCCATTTTTCCGTTTTCGAGAACATATCATCATTCTAATCGTGTCCCCAGAGAGAGTGTGTAAAGAAACAGGCGAGTGACGAAGACATGAGAGAGGAAGGGAAGGAAGCTCGGCACGCACTTAAGATTATTTATGACTCAAGTTTGACTAAAAAAATAAGTGTCCAGATAATCACGGCGTAGAATTGATTATTGAGGATTTATGGACGGGGGAAGCGATCACATACGAACACTGAATTACCATACACGTTATTCACAGAGGAAGAATGTGTGTGTGTGTGTGTGTGTGTGTGTGTGTGTGTGTGTGTGTGTGTATGTGTGTGTGTGTGTGTGTGTGTGTGTGTGATCGACGAATATAATACTGTCTCTATGATGGGTCCTACAGCATAAACAAAGAGAGAGAGAGAGAGAGAGAGAGAGAGAGAGAGAGAGAGAGAGAGAGAGAGAGAGAGAAATGCATATCTTTATTAGGTTCACCTTGCGTAAAATTCAGTTTATTATTATTATGTTACAAACGCTTGGTGGGGGTCTCACTCTCTCACTCTCTCTCTCTACTACTACTACTATTACTACAACTTTACCTCCCCATTGCCTACTTTACCTCCTCCTCCTCCTTCTCCTCCTCCTCCTCCTCCTCCTCTCCATTATCATCACCATCATCAGCCTGCCTGTCTCGCCCCTCCGCCTCTCAGTGTGTCATGCAGGAACAAAGCGCCGCTGTCGTGCTGGCCTGAGTGACGCCCCTGCAGCCCTCGCCCTCAGCAGCGACACGGGCGTTTGTTCTGCATGACACCGCCTCGCACGTTCCTTCCCTCCCTCCTGCCTCCAGTCCACCCACAGCACTTGCCTTCCCCTCGCTTCTCCCCTTCCCTCGCCAGTGTTTTCTCTTACTTTCTTTTGCTGTTCCTTGTTCCTCTTTCCTTCCTCTCAACTATCTTCAGAACTTCCTTTAAATACAAGTCTCCTTTTTTTCTCGTTCCTTTCTCACACTCATCCTCTCTTGTGTAATTTTTTAAGCCAATTAACTAAACCATCAACGCCTTCTTCTTTGTGATAAAATAATAGTGTATTTATTGCACTAGTGAAAATTTGTATGTATCTTTTTTCATTACCAAAATATCTGCAAAACCAATGTCTTAGTGGATAATCACCGGAAGGGCCGTATATTAAATAGTTACAACATTTAATGCTTGTATCCATACGTTTAATATTACACAAGTCTTAAGAAATTCATTAATTATATTTATATCATAACGGAAGCTGCTGGCCTCCTTCCTTCCTCCCCGCGGCCCCTAATTATGCGCGTGCCTCCCGCCAGCCGGGATTAGTGGGGCGGGCATCGCCTCGCCTGCCGTTATCCGGAAATTATCTTCCTCTAAGTCCTGCCGCCGTAATGCCTTCCCCTTAACTCACCAGCCGGCACCTGAACAGTCGCCCGTGACCTCACCTTCATTGGCTCTGGTCGCTCTTTGGTCTCGTCTGAATTGGTCTCTTTGTGATTCCAGACATGCGCACGATTCCAATACTATTATCAAATTAAGTATTGATATCTTTTTTCTCATTTTTCTTCGCGGGTATTGTGCTTGTAAGTGTTTTCATAAATAAAAATAAACATCACAGTTATGAAAAATATTAAAAAAAAAATAGTGGCGCCATGAGGAGGTCCATTCATTTATAGTTTCAAAAATCCCACGTAGAGATACAACACACTTTTTCACGACCAGACTCATAACCCTCACACACGTACAAAAACCGCTACATGCCTTTTCTCAAATTTTACCCCAATTTATAAGACATGTGCTTTTATTTTCTTAGATACCGCCTACAGCGCCGACAGGCTCTACTGAGGGCTCTCTTGGACGACCCCAGCCCCTGAGAGATACAGGCGAATATTATTTACGAGTATAGTGGCTGCCGTGACACAATTCTTGCCCACGCTGCTCATGCCACCCCCGCGGTGCTCCACTTGAACGGAGGTTGCTTAAAAATCTGGGTAACATGTGGGTAATCTTCCGCCACTCGGCAATGGTTGAAGATTGTCAGCCTACCCTCAGTGGGACTCGAACCTTGGTGCTAGGCCTCACCACGCCCGCACGCTGTCCACACGGCCACCCTAAAGGGAGTATCGTCGCTGCCAGACACTGTTCTTCCTCGACTCCACTCTCTTTTCTCTTTCTCCCTTTCTCTCTTTTTCCGTCTTTGCATAATCCCCCGAGCTATTCACGTAACAGCCCCGCAACGACGAGAAAGAAGAGATGAAAGGAGAGGAGGAGAGGGAGGAGGAGAGGGAGGAGGAGAAGGCGGAGGAGGAGGAGGAGGAGGAGGAGGTAAGAGACAACGGATACAGAGTAGGTGAAAGCGAAGGAGGATGAGGAGGAAGAGGAGGAGAGAGAGAGAGAGAGAGAGAGAGAGAGAGAGAGAGAGAGAGAGAGAGAGAGAGAGAGAGAGAGAGAGAGAGAGAGAGAGAGAGAGAGAGAGAGAGAGAGAGAGAGAGAGAGAGAGAGAGAGAGAGAGAGAGAGAGAGAGAGAGAGAGAGAGAAGTAGAGAGAATGAGGGGCTCGTGTACCTCAATGATGCTCGAGGTGACAACGGTATCGATTTCTTGTTTTGTTATTTCCATCGCTCCCCGAGGCTTCATTTCTTTGACTTCCTTTACATTCCCTTCAGGTTGGTTGCGTCACCTCGCCCACGCCATCACCCCCTCCACGCTGCCTTCCCACCCTCGAAAGAAAAGGCAGTCATCCTCTTGTCTGTCTTTGAATGGTTTGGATAGGCTAGTCAACTCCTGCTCGTACTCTCTGGGTTGAGTTTTATGGCATTTTCTTTATTTTCAAAGGTAATGCTATCTCTAGAGCTCCGTTAGAAGACGCATTCGAGGGCTCACTTTCTGGGTAACACACAAGTTGCCTTAGACAAGTCAACAATGCAAGCAGACAGTCGTTAGCTATTGTTTACATAGGTTCGAAAGCGAGACTCCATTGTGTTCACGTCAGTAAACCCCACCTTCTGGCCCATTAATAATTCACATAAACAATAATAAAGGTTATATGAAATCAAATGCAATAAAATATGTCCCCGCAATAACCAGCAATCGTCAACTGCTTACTCTGCTGATTTACGGCAAGCCACCAAACAAGAGTGTTGTGCTGAGGGCGGCTCCGCGGAGTGATGGCAAAGTTAACACAGACTCGGGCAGCCTCGTCAAGGAGGGGCCGCGGTGCCAACAGTAGGCCGCCCTCGCCGTGCTCAAGTGCCGACACACGCTGTTATCGGCGGGTGAATGGTGATCCGCCGCGCCAGCCCTGAGTGGACGGGATGAGTCTGGGGGCGTGGCGGCAAAGGATGTGTGAACTTGGTGTTGGTGCTTCATTAGGGAGGAGGTATTGTATTTCCAAGAGAGACTTACGTAACGAAATGTGATCCTTTTCTAAAACTTTTTTGGGCACTCTTATGTTTGCTCTATAGAAAGAGCAAGTGTGTGTGTGTGTGTGTGTGTGTGTGTGTGTGTGTGTTTGCTTTAGGGTGGGTTTCTTCCATGTAGACATTAGTCTGCACATTTTTACGGAATTGAGTTTTACCGAAATTGCCCTTTTTTCTCAACGCCTCCACAAGTAAACACACACACACGCACACACACACACACACACACACACACACACACAGGCGGTGGCAAAGTGGACAGCGTGACGGCGCCGCGTTCAGGACGACGCGAGTTCGATCCCCGCCCGGTGACACCATGGCAGCTGGGATTTTTCAGCCGCCGCCGAGTGGCCTAAGACTACCCACATGCTGTCCAGAAGACCACCCATCAACACGGACTCTAGATTCTAGGATCAAAGATGAGCTCCAGGGGGCAGCATGAACCAGTGCAAGATGGCGCCACTATAAACACTTGACTGCGCCACAACGGGCTGGGCCATACCGTCAGGCCCCTCCAAAAACAAGCTTACAGGAGCCATAGGCGAGGATGTAAAAAATAAATAAATAAATAAATAAATATATATACACACACACACACACACACACACGCGCGCGCGCACAACACACAAAGACCCTCGACCTATAGACTGTGTGTCATTGGAAAAGGTTAACGCAAAAGCCTTTCATGTCCTCAGTGAGCTCTCTCTCTCTCTCTCTCTCTCTCTCTCTCGATTAGAACGAGGAACCACATTACGCTGCAGTGTGTGTGTGTGTGGGGGGGGGGGGGTATGAGGGTGTGGATGTGAGGGTGAGGGCGTGGGTGTTTGTGTTTGTGTGTGTGTGTGTGTGTGTGTGTGGTGTGTGTGTGTGTGTGTGTGTGAGGGTGTGGGTGTCTGCACGTGTGTTTTATGGCTTTACAAATGACCTTTAACACGCTATCGTCACACTAGCAGCGAGAACACTTCCAACACAGCCAACATCTATTTTTCCGAATGCGAGCTTTATGTCTTCACTAAATTAGAAAACGCAACCTATTGAAAGTGCTCAACACCGAATTCTTTTCCAGACAACAAAATGAGTGTCACTTGTTTTCTGGATATACAATTACAATGCAGCTTTTATTCCAGTCGGGCGTGCATAATACTATAGCAAACCTGGATTGAATAAGCTCCGTGAGAATAGATATATCAGGCTCGTAATATACACACTCGAATGTATACCTTCACTTTTTAATTACATGTTCCTCGTCGTATGAAGTGAGTCGGTTTCGAACCTTCATAATGTTGGACAGAAGCTAAACACGTAGCAGAGAAGAGAATTAACCTGGTAGCTGCGGGGATCAATAATTCTTAAAGGCCCCTCTAAGCGAAGTTATGAGAAAAAAATCATCATTCACGCAAACCATTATATGTATCAACGCATTTGTGATCAGTTTATGTATCCTCTATTTTGGGGGTTCATGTCAAGGGAAGAATTTGGCCCGTCACTGATACGCGGTAAAGCCACAAATTTGGCTCGTCGCTGCTACCGGGTTAAATTGTCTCATAGAAGGGGAACTTTGTGTTTACCATTTGATGCATTGGGATATTCACCATAAAATTACTCGACCATTAAAAATACAATATAGTTTTTTATGTGGTTTCTTTACTTTTTTTTTTATTTCACACAACAAAATAAAATACAAAAAGCCAATGAATGAAATGTCAGAAGGTTGATTGTTGTTGAGGGAGTCACAAAACTTAACTGAAAAGCCTACAAGTGGGAGGAACAAAATATTCACGGCTCAAAAATCAGTGGGCCAACATTTTCAGATAGATCTCAACGTTCCACTAATACCGTTGCTTTGCCTGGAATTATATCATACGATGCGCCGTGACTCAGTTCATGGTAATCCTATTTATGTAGCCGAGCGTCGTGATATTGCAGGTCACCACTTCCTTACTAATGGGTCAAAATGATGGGTTGGAAAGTTTCGTTTAGTCGGCGCAACATCTGCGGTCATATGCCGGAGAGAGACAAGAGGGGAAGGAATCATAGGAGAAGGGATAGGTACAATTTGTTTCCCGTCAGCTACCTTCGCCTACCGTGTCCGTTATGTCCAGCTCCTTCATGCAGAACTGGATGGCAATTTCGCTCTTTGATTCCATGCCATTTATCCTTTTTTTCTTATTTTATTCACAGTCCGACATTTAAGAGGACCCTAAAAGTTCACCGAAAACAATAAAGGTATATAAAAGATTAGTAAAGTTATCGTACTCTCTCTCTCTCTCTCTCTCTCTCTCTCTCCTTTCTTTTTCCCTTCTCTCTTTCCTTTCTCTGTCCCATCTCCCACCCCCACCCCCCTCCCTCTCTCTCTCTCTCTCTCACCCACACACATACATTCTCTGTTCTTTACGGGGCAGCACTTGAGTGTATTTCTTTCTTAGCCACTTTTATGGATCTCTAGAGAGGCTCACCTGGATGGAAAGAGAAAGAAAAAATATAAAAACATGCACAGACTCCCGCGCCTCAGCGAACTATGACTGCAAACTCTAAGCCGTCGAACCTCAACCTTCCTTTCCCATATTTCCATTTTACTACTCTGGCACGTCTTTTTCTTTTTCCCTAACCTTACTTACACTTGTCTCCTTTGCAGCCACGATATCCACGTCCCTTTTCGTTTCCAAGGCTCTAGCTCAACCTCAAGCTCAGACACACACACACACACACACACATACATTTTAAAAAGTTATCAGGTCCATCTTCCTTTCAGTTGTCCTTTCCTCTTCCTCCACTTCTTTTACCTTCGTTCGGCTGCTTCCCCAAACACACACATCCCCTTTACGCGGTCTCACGTTAGTCATCTCAGACCCAAATCCATATCAACACAGACAGCACACATCGCCCTTACTCCAGCCCCATCCACATCCCTCTCAAGACCTCTACTGCCGGCATTCTCCTTCTTTCCTGTTACTTCACTTCTCATCACCCACGTCTCTCTACTCAGTCTTTTTTTCCCTTCAACTTTCCCCACTCTCTTTCTTCTACACCGTTTTCTTGCAGGCTCTCTCTTTCACCACCTCTTATCAATGTTCCTCACCACACACTCTTTTCTCCACGGACCTCTGTTTGGGTCTTATTCTCCCCTATTCCTTTTCTTTCTTTCCGTTTTCTTGTGCTCTCCTTTCATGGCCTCCTACAAATGCTTCTCAACACATTTTCTTTTTCTCCTCGGCACTCTTTTTGCGTTCTGTTCCCTCCTATTCCTTCGCTTTCTCACCGTATTCTCGAGGTCTTCCTTTTCTTGACACTTTTACCAGATCCGTGCGCCTCCTCCTCCCTCCTACTCCTTCCCTCCTCTTGTTCCTCCTCGTTACGCACTTGAATCGCCTTATAAGCCACTAACTCCACCCTTCCACCTCACTTTCCTTCCTCCCTTCCATCCACCCCTCCTTCCTCTCTTCCCCAGCACTTTCAACCCAGGCCCACCTCGTTCGATCCGACGCGCTGCCTCATCAGCATACGGTGACGCTGGCCAAAGACACAACGCCAACAAGGGAGAAAAAATCAAGGAAATAAGAAAAGACTGCGAGGAAGGAGATGGAGGAGCATAACGTAGGAAGAGCTTGCGTGTTACAGTTTTCAGGAGCTAAGGAATGAAGCTAAAAGAAGAGAATGGGAGAAAGAAGAAGGAAATAAAATGAAATGCGGAAGAAAGTTGCCAAATAAGAATAGACGCAGACGGAAAGGAAAGAAGAGACAGAGGGGAGGAAGAAGAGGAAGAGGAAGAACACAGCAACATAGGAAGAGCTTGCTGCCACAGTCTTCCACAACTAAGAAATAAATCTAAATGGATGGAAAAAAGAAAAAGAAAAAGAAAGAATAAAGCGGAAAAAGCTGTCTCGATCCTAAACAAAATATAGAAGCAGGCGAGAAAGGAAAAAAAAAGAGAGAAAAGAAAGCAGGGAGGGACAAAAGGCGGAAAAGGAAAACCATGTCGTGACCCTACGCGGCCATTGAAGGGGAAGGGAGGGGCTGGGAAGGCGAGATAAGGAGGGAGGAGGAGGAGGAGGAGGAGGAAGCTGGAGAGATGGAGGGACTGGGAAGAAGAGGAAAAGCGCCCACAACCCCAAGGAGCCGTAGAGGGACCCCGCTGTGTCTCGACCTTCTTGAAAGATTCCTCTTCCTCCTCCTCCTCCTCCTCCTCCTCTTCGTCTTTTTCCTCTTCCCCATCCTCCTCCTTTTCCTTCTCCTCTTCGTATTCTTCTTCCTCCTCCTCCTCCTCCTCCTCCTCCTCTTCGTACACTTACTCGTAGACCTCTCGATTTTTTCTTCGGCTATACTGCTCCTCTTTTTCTTCTTCTTCTTCTTCCTCCTCCTCCTCCTCCTTCTGCGCTGACTCATTATCCTCTCCTCTTTTTCCTTCACCAACTGCTCCTCCTCCTCTTCTTTCTCCTCCTACATATCTTTTGCAACTGTAATTCGCTTCACTTTAACTTTACCAATACACGGTTTGCTCCATTACCATTACGATTATCACCACGGCCACATAAACTGTTTCTGTTATTATTTTTACTATTATATAAACTGCCATTACTACTACTACTACTACTACTACTACTACTACTACCACTGCTACTCTTACTGTTACTAATACTACTGCAATACTAATAATGTTAATGACTAAAATATAAGGAATGATAAAAATAGGTAGATGGTGTAGAAAAAATGAAGATGATGACGCAGATGCCGATGCGGAAAAACAAGAAAAAGCACTTCACTCTGAGCCACAATATTCCTCCATCATTCTAGGTACTTCGAGACGCCTGCTGAATACATGATAACATTCACAAAGAAACCACTCAGAAAACCGTGCTCAGAAATCCTCTTTGTATGCGATATGATTTACGAATATTTTTTCCCCGGGTCTCTTGGACATTCTACGCTTTTGTTAATATTTGAATTTGTTTATTAGTCTATCATTTCTAGCGATCTCTCAAACAATTAATCTTCCCTAAGCAACCATGGAGGGACCCGCGCTGCCTGAACCCTCCTGAAAGATTATTCGCCCTCTTCCTCCTCCTCCTCCTCCTCCTACTACTACTACTACTACTACTACTACTACTACTACTACTACTGTTACTAATACCACCACAATACTAACAATGATAGTGACAAAAATATAAAGAAGAATAAAAATAGGTAGTTGATGTAGCAAAAACGAGGTGCTGATGATGATGATGATGCGGAAGAACAGGAAAAGGCACTTCAGTCAGAGCCACAATGTTCCTCCCCTTCTCACGGTACTCTGAGAAGCCTTCTGAATACATGATAACATCCACAAAGAAACCGCTCACAAAGCCGTGTTCAGAAACCTTCTTTGTATGCAATCCGATTTACAGATTTTTTTTCCGGGACTTTTGAGCATTTCTACGCTTTTGATATAACCCTATTTTGTTTATTAATCTCTCTATCAGTCAATCAGTTCACCTATAGATCAATTTATGCTTGTTCTTATTTTTCAATCTATCCATTATATATCTATCTCCATATATATGTGTTTATTCATCGGTCTTTCTTTCTATCTATCTGTCTATCTATTGAATTCCTTATCTCCCTATTCATAAGTGTCTGTCCATGTGTACAAATACAGAGTATACATAACTTAAGTGGAACATTCAAAAAGTCCACAATCTTGAATTTTGATATTATTTTGAGAGAGAGAGAGAGAGAGAGAGAGAGAGAGAGAGAGAGAGAGAGAGAGAGAGAGAGAGAGAGAGAGAGAGAGAGAGAGAGAGAGAGAGAGAGAGAGAGAGAGAGAGAGAGAGAGAGAGAGAGAGAGAGAGAGAGAGAGAGAGAGAGAGAGAAAGAAACCCTAAGAGCAGAGAATATACAGATGATATATACACAGCGGCACTCAAGAATAAGCAACCAAAAGGAAGACGTAATGAGAAAGAAGGAAAAGTGGAGGAGGAGGAAGGGAAGCGGAAGAAACAGAAAAAGGACCAGAGAGGAATACTGAGGAGGCAATAGAAAGAGCGGTGGAAGGAAAGAGGAAAAAATAAAAGCAATGGTAGATACAGATGGAGGTTGATAAATGTAGGGATAGTGCGGTTAGGTGAGGTTAGGTTTACAGGAGCTACCTTGTATGGGTCTAGCTGCCTCTTGCAAACTCCTTACGTTCTTATATTCTTCATTCTCATTCTTCATTCTTATACTCATCCTCATCCTCATCCTCATCGTCATCCTCACCTTCTTTCTCTTTCTCTTTCTCTTCCTCTTTCTCTTTTGTCTTCCTCTTCGTCTTCCTCTTCGTCTTCCTCTTCCTCCTCCTTCTCCTCCTCCTCCTCCAAGCCATTACCGTAATGACACAAACAAACAAACACTCCTGCTACAGCATCCTCGTCAGGACACACTGAAGACCTCAACTCCTGCCTCATTAACAGCCTCTCCTGCTGCACCCGAAGACAAGGAAGACGGAGTACAGGAGAAGACGAAGACGGAGAAGGAAAAACGGAGGGGGAGGAGGAGGAGAAGGAAGAAGAGGAGGAGGGAGGGGAAGTACAAAAGAAATTAAGAGGACGATAATGAGACGATTACGAAGACGTCGCCAAGAACAAAATAACGAAGGATAGGAAAAGAGACGAAGAGCAGGAGGAGGAGGAGAAGCGGGGTGAGCGGGAGGGGCGGGGGAGTTAAAGACAAGACAAAAACAAAAGACAAACGGGAGATGATTACGAAGACAAAACAAAGAAAAATGCAAGACGGGGAGAAGGGGAGAAGAAGAAGGAGGAGGAGGAGGAGGAGGAGGAGGAGGAGGAGAGCAAGAGAAGGGGGTCTAGGGAGCGGAGGGGGGAAGTGAACCAAAGGGAAAAGACGAGGAGAGGAGGAGAAGAGGAAAGAAGTGGAGGAAGAGAGAGAGGAGAGAGAAAGGGGGTGGAGGGGAGAAGGCACTCTGGATAGGGGTGGAAAACGAAGATGGAAAGGCATAATAAAGAGATAAGGAGCAACACTTTCACTTCCTTCGCTATCTTAGGGCGGAAGGGGAAGAGACTGAGGAGGAGAAGGAGGAGAAAGAAGAAAAAGGAGAAGGAGAAGAAAAAGACGTAAATTGGAAAGATAATCAAGTGCTTCACGTATAAGGAGAGGAAAGAGAGAGAGAAACGTAGGGCAATCAAGGAAGGCTGTAAGGGAAAGTGAATATAGAAGGAGGAAGAAGGAGACTAAGAAGAAAAAGGAATAGAAGGGAAAGATGACCAGGAGCTTCACGTAAAAGAATAAGAGAAAGATATAAGGCAATTTAGAAGACTGTAGAGGGAAAAAAATAAGGCGGAAGAGGAGGAAGAGGAAGAAGAGGACAAGAAAGAAGAAAAAGGACGAGCAGAAGAAACAGGCGTATGAGGAGGAGATAACCAAGACCTTCATGTAAAAGAAAAGGAGAAGGAAAGATGTATGGAAATAAGGAGATTGTTAAGGGAGGAAGGAAGGAAGGAAGGGGAGTTAAAAGGAATGAAAGGAAGAAAACGGAGAGAGAAAAAAAATATGAGGGGAAGAAATTTTATGGCAGAGAAATGGCTCGTTAGAACATAAACACAACAACAACAACAACAACAACAACAACAACAACAACAACAACAACAACTAAAACAACAACAACAACAGTGACAGCAGCGGTAAGGCCTGTGTTTATAGGGTGTTGGGGAAGGGCAAGGGAAAGAGGAGGGAGGGGGGGGGGAAGAGGCAAGGGGAGGAGGAGGGAGAGGCCTAGAAGAAGACATTCATTAAGAGTGAATAACAGTGGAAATGAAGGGCAGGTCGCGATAGGGGCGGCACGGGAAGCAGTGACGGAGACGAGTGGTGTGGTGGTGGTGGTGGTGGTGGTTGTTGTGGTAGTGGTGGTGGTGGTGGTGATGGTGATGGTGTTGTTGTTGTTGTTGTTGTTGGTGGTGGTGGTGGTGGTGGTGGTGGTTGTAGGGATGTTCAGGCATCTCTAAGAAAGGCGAGGAAATTAATATGGTTGACAGTGAAGAAACGTGAATTTTTTTTTTTTTTTGTCTTTTTTATGTTCAAAGTGACAAAACGTGATATGTTTTTTGTCCTTTTATGTTCAGAGTGACAAAACGTGATATATATTTAGTCTTTTTATATTCAGAACAGTCGAGCATTTAAGCAATTTTTCATGGACCACAATTTCTATCATCAATCGTAAAATATTTATAGTGACGCGTTTGCTTGCAATAGTGAGGATGGAGAAAGGGAAAAAAGTGGTGGAGAAAAGAAAGAAAAAATAATTATCAGTTCACTTAATACAGTCCGGCAGCCTAGGGATTCGGACCAGCCAGCCAGAGTAAATATTTATCCCATTAAACAAGCCTAATTTTATTTAACCTAATGAATCCTGACGCAACTGAGAAATCACATCCACCTGTCTTCTTTATTTAACTATTTTTCGGTATCACACACACACACACACACACACACACACACACACACACACACACACACACACACACACACACACACACACACACACACACCTCTCCTCCCGAAATTGACCTATCTTTCGGCCACTCCTCTAACTCTTTACAGGAGCAGTGAGTAGCAGGCTTTTTTTCACATTTGTTACCTTTTTTTCATGCCCTTGAACTGACTCTTCTGCTGTAAAAAAAAAAAATGAAAGAGCAAATTTGTTTATTTTCGCGGCGCCTCGTTTTCATATTGTAAAATCACGAAAATTCACAGCATCGTTGCGAGGCACTTCAATCCCCACCATAATTAGGGAGTGGGGAAAGGGAGGAGACGAGGATGAAGAAATGAAGGAAGGGAAGGAAAAGGAACAAGAGAAGCAGGAGAATTAGGAGGAAGGATTCGAGGAAGGGGTGATGGAAATGGAGAAATGAATGTTAGGAGAGGTTCACGACCGCCACTCTGTCGATATTAAACGGTCGTATTGACAAAACACGTTAGTCCAGTGGTCCATATTGCACGCAGGACGGTGACCGGAGGGAGGCAGGAGTGGCTGGAGGAGGAGGAGGAGGAGGAGGAGATCGAAGAGAAGGGAGGCACGATTTTGGTATGAGGGAGGAAAAGGAGGGAGAGGATGAGTACAGAGGTAAAGTCGGGAGGCAAAGGAGGAAGCAAGTGGAAGAAACGGTGGAGGAAAGGAGACATGGAGAGAAAGGAATTGGAGGGATATAAGGGATGGTGGATGAATGGAAGCACAGGAAGAATCAAGTAGAAAAATGAAGGAGGGAAAGAGACATGGCAGGAGGCAAGTGAGAGGAACCCGTGACGCTGCGTGGGGTAAGTATCCTTGAGCTTCTGAGTCGTATAATGTGTGTCCGCCTCAAGGGAAAGGGGGAGGCGGGCTCTCTTTCTGCCTCTGTTTCTGCTTTCTTTTCTCCTTTCTCCTACTGTTATTTATATCAGTATTGTTTGTTTGTTTTGCTTGTTTGTGTATGTGTGCCTTTGTGTGTGTGTGGGGGGGTGGGGGTGTTCAACGCTTCAACAAATATTTATGAGGATGCGCGTCACACTAAGAAAATTGATGTACATGACTGCTTGTGAGTATGAGCGAATGTATAAGAACCGAGGCGTCCAAACTAATCAACGTATTGCCTTCCTGCTCTCCTTTTCACTCTGCTTTCCTTCCTTCCTTCCTTCCTTCCTTCGCTCCCTTTCAAACCAAGAGCCACTACCGAGGTCCACCTTCTATGCTTTTTATCATTTATTCGCTTTGGCTAGACAACTGAATCTCTTCCTCCCTTTTAAGGCCTTATCTTGTTAGTCTCTCTTTCCCTCTTGAAAATACTATCCTCCCATCTGTTCTTTTTTCTCCCCATGTCCTTGTATCTTCCAGCAGCCTCACACTTCACGAAACCCAATCTTCCATGTTGCTTTTATCGCCCACTCCCCGCACGCCCTCCTCCACACACCCGTCCTCCCGTCCCGGCTGATACACAGACTCGCAAAGTTTTCCTGCAAGCGGCTCCGGGACACAAAAGGCAGGATCTAGTGGCCGCTTACATACAATTCCGCTCTGCTAATTACTCCGGCCATTGTTTGTCTTGGCGCAGCGGCTGGACTCTTTTGTTTTCCTCTTTGCTTTCTTCCGTCACGGCTCGCTGGCTTCTTGCACTCGCGAGGGTTTAGGAAGCTCACCTACTTTGCATGAGGAGCTGAGGCAATGGACTTTTATATTCTTGCTCCTCGCCTCCCTCACAGCGCGGTTCATAGAGTCTGTGTTCTCAAAAAATGTTGAATACTGTAACTTACTTTGAACAAACTTTCATAATGGTTCATAAGTGTTTATATGAATGAGAAACTTTGCATACGAAAGGTAACTCACCAACGTAATCTTGCTGCATGCTTCTCAAGACACACGTTGAAAGAGAAAGAAACTGTTGGACTTATTCTCGCGTTAGTTACACATGAATATATGATGGCACAAAGTAATAAATTCAAATAACTTTTAACTTGCTGGCTACTTTTCCGCAACGCTCTGAAACTACATCTTTGGAGACTAAGAAAAATCTAACTTATTGGAAAGTCACTACTGTTATGTACTACTGTTACTACTACTGCGACTACTGCTACCTCTACTACCACTACCACTACTACTATTACTACTACTTCTGATTCCTCTGTTTGGCTATTAGTAAAAATAAATAACACACAAGTAGTAAAGTAGAAACAGTCAGACACAAAATAGATACAGACACTAAGGTAGATAGTAATGAAGGATTTTAAGTGTGAAAGGAAAGTGTATTAAAGGATTGAAGAGTGAAGGGAAAGTGTATTGAAGTATTCACAGACAGGCAGACAGAAGAACGCGACAGACAGAGGGAGAAACACATAGGCTTCCATCTCCCCCACGACGAACCTTTTTCCACATTGCCATCATCACTCTCAGTACACCGCCATCATCACAACCATCACCTGCTCCAGCGCACAAGACCCACATCTAACCCAACGTTGCCAGATCGTCGCACTCAGCCGCTTATATTTCCCGACTTCCTACCCTCAAACTGTCTTCTGGGCTCCAATAACGAAACTCATTTATAGTTATCGTTAGAAGAGTTAGATTCTGATGGTTCTTTTCGATAGTTAGGCGTCAGAAACCGGTAAATACTATGCTCTGAGTACGATAATCTGGCAACGGTGACCTAACCACCACCACCACCACCCAGAGGTACGATAAAAAAGTAAGAATAAGCAAATACCTCATCGTCTTCACCCCTCACCAGTCACAATCACGACCTAGAAAAGCAAGAACATATAAAAAGAACAAATAGCTCATGTGTCTCAATGCCACCACAATTACCAATCAGAACAAAAACAAATAAAGATGAACAACTACTTCATCTGCTGCCTTACCACCACCACCACCACCACCACCAAGCAGAAAAATAAAACAAAGAGAAATAAACAACTACTTCATTGCCACCACCACCATCCTATCTCCGCCCCTTTCCAGCCTCCGCTCCCGCCCCCGCCACCTCCGCCTCAAGCATCCGAGCACCTAATTTCAGCTCTCATTACCTCCCTCCCATTAGCCTTCCTCTTTACGGTAATAACCCGCTGTTTTAAGTGGCACAGAAACCTTTTCGGCTCTTTTCTTTTTCGGCATCACCTGTTTTTTTTATGCGTTCTTACCTCCATTAATTAAGCATGTTCACAGAATTATTAGGGTTTTATGGGCAAATCTGTCATCACGGAAAGCAGGTTCTTTTCTCTCTTTTACCTTCCCAAAGTTGGATATTTACCTTCAGCGTGTGTGTGTGTGTGTGTGTGTGTGTGTGTGTGTGTGTGTGTGTGCGAGCGAGAGAGAGAGAGAGAGAGAGAGAGAGAGAGAGAGAGAGAGAGAGAGAGAGAGAGAGAGAGAGAGAGAGAATGAAGAGAAAGAGAAGCGAGATATTATATTCAGGCGGAGCAACAAGGAAATGCAGTCATGTTCCACTAGACGGGAAGCTGCCACGGCCTGTTTTGATCTAATATGTTAGCAGGAGTTTCTTTCCGGCAGAGTCGCGTCAGTTCTACGATACCTCTGCCATTAATCTCTCGCTAAGCTGAAGGGACTAGAACGAATGGGCTAGGAATTCCATTAACCTGCATCAAGAACAAAATAAATGTGTTTCCAGCATCGTCCGTCTTTCTGATACCCTTATCCATACTATTGCATCTCGCTTAGCTTACATTCTTCGGACCAACGTAGATAGCGGGGTGATTTCATTGAAGTTTTAAGGACGTTATAAGAAATTAATAAGGCGATTTAGAGTATGTATTTAAGCCGAAAACAGATGCTGCTTAACGGTAATACGGTAGTAGATGAGTGGAGCAATTTAAGTAGATGTTTAGGAGGAGGAGGAGGAGGAGGAGCACCAAGAGACGGATGCAGCAGGAGGAGGAAAACCAAAAGGAAAGGAGAGAAAGGAGCCTCATTCCTGCCTGTTGCCGAAGCTACTTGAGGAGAGCATTGGTTACGAAGACTCAGTTACCCTCCTCCTCCTCCTCCGCATAATGTACTCTTCCTCTTCCTCTTTCTCCTCCTTCTCCTCCTCCTCCAAATCATCGTTTCTGCTTCCTTCAGAAATGAGAGCAAGGCCAGAAGCTCCATGTTTCCTCCTCCAAATCATCGTCCTTCTCTTCCTCCTCCTCAACCAAATTATCGTCCTTCTCTTCCTCCTCCTCCTCCTCCTAATCATCTTAACATCCTACTCCTACTTATCCTCCTCCCACGCATCCTCCTTCATGTCTTCCTCCTTCTTCGCTTCCTCTTTCTCCACTTTCTCTAACCACTCCTCCACCTCTTCCTCCGCTTTCTCCTTCTGCTCCACCCTCCTCCTCTCGTGACCAGGTGGAAGACGAGGGCGTGTTTACAAGGAAGCCACTCCTTGATGTATTCATGAAGACCTAATCCGAGTGAGCCTCACCGCGCCATTACAAGGACGCTCACGAGGGCGCACTCACGGGGACTCTCATGGCGATCTTTTTTTTTTTTTTTTTTACAACAAAGGAGACAGCTCAAGGGCACACAAAAAAGGAAACAATAATAAAAAAAAAAAGCCCGTTACTCGCTGCTCCCAAAAAAAAGAATCAAAAGAGGTGGCCGAAAGAAAGAACTTGGAAAACCTTATCGATGTCTGAGAGGTAACAAAAAAGACCTTATCGATGTCTGAGAGGCAACGAAAAAGACCTTATCGATGTCTGAGAGGCAACGAAAAAAAGAGATGTCTGTTGATAGAAAAAAGTATAAGTATTTTGTTTCTCTTCCCAGGATATAAAGCGTAAAGAAAGAGCTATAAATAAGAGAGAAAGGGATGCTAGTGAAAGGAAGAGACGGATAGCGTGGAAATTATATAAACAAATGAAAGAAAATATTGGTAGGAAGAATTAATTGTTTTTCGCCGTCTGGATATTGTCACACACACACACACACACACACACACACACACACACACACACACACACACACACACACACACACACACACATACACACACACACACACACACGACTAAGAAACATTAAATATTCGGGGTAAACACTTAAGGAAATCTATTCATAACTCGTTATTTGCAGAACCTTGAACTGAGGTCTTGAAAGTCAGTCAGTCTCTCTCTCTCTCTCTCTCTCTCTCTCTCTCTCTCTCTCTCTCTCTCTCTCTCTCTCTCTCTCTCTCTCTCTCTCTCTCTCAACTCCTTCGGAAGAATTTTTCATTTGTTTATTCGAGAAATATTTGAGCTCTTTCATGACTTCAAGACGTTTATAAATAAACTATTGTGTACGGATCTTTGTGTGTGTGTGTGTGGGCGCATCTTGGATTTTCTAATTCGGTCAAAACAATAGTCTTTCTTCAGACGAATTAATATACGAAAGGTAGCTTCTAATTAACTTTCTTGTGTGTGTGTGTGTGTGTGCAACGTCTTTTGAATTCTCCATCAATCCTCAATTTCTTTCTTACACTCTTTCTTTTCTATTTATCAACTCTCCTCCTTCCTTTACAATTGGTCCTCCTTAGGTTCACAAATTCTTCCCTTGCCCCGCGTCGCTGCTGCACCATTCTTCTCTCCTCTATCGTGTTCTCCTAAGTGTCCTGTCCACCCTCCTAGCATTCCCTACCCTTGTCCTTTTCTCACATATTTCCTCGCATTTATGACTCTGGTAATATGTTTTCGCTTGATCTCCTCCTTCTTCTCCTTTTCTTCGTCTTATACAACTTCATCTTCCTCCTCCTACTCCTTCTCCTCCTCCTCCTCGTTCCTTCCTCTTGCCTCTCTGTGCACCCCGCCTTTCCTCCTCTTCCTCCACTTCATTTCACCTTCTCTACAATATCTCCTCCTCACGCTCAGATGTCTTCTGCGCGTTTCTTCCTCTTTAATATATTTCCCTCTCCTTATCTCTTCCGAACTTCCACCTCCTCGTTCTCCTCCTCCTCCTCCCTCTCTTCCTTCTCCTCCTCCTCCTCCTCCTTTTCTTCCTTCTTATTTTCTTCTTCCTCCTCAGGTTCGCGGTGTGTGAGGATTAATCTTCATAAACTTGATAAGGAACAGACACACATATCTGAATTTTGTCAACGCAGCCACCTTCATCTTCCCTCCTCCTTCTCCTCCTCCTTCGCGTGCTCCTTTATTTTTCAGTCCTTCTTCTTTGCTTCCCAATTTATCTTGTTTCTTCGTCTCCTTTCCCTTTCGTATAACTTCTTTTCCTGCTTCATGACTTTCTAAAATAGATTTCTGAATTTTTCCAACATAACCACGAAACCCTCACCTTTAGTTCCTCCTCCTCCTCCTCCTCCTCCTCCTTCCTCCTTTTCTCCTCCTCCTCTCCTTCTTCCTCCTCTTGCTCCACATTCACCTACTCTTTCTCCTCCGCTCCTGCATAATCCAACTTCATATCAGGCTGTATTTTTAAAGAGTTTGCATCCTGCTCTGATACCTTTTTCTAATTTATGTCCTGCTAACACATACTTCTTCTCCCTCTCAAGCTTTCCCCATTTTTCATATCAGGTCGCTGTTCCTGCTATGCCGTCTCCACTTACTCCAATCCTTCACGCCGCGTTCCTCCAGTCCCTTCACTGTCAAGTTTTATTTAAAGCAATATATCCTCCTGGTCGTCCTCCATATTCTCCTTCTCCTTCTCTTCCTCTTCTTGTCTTTGGTCTTTTTGTTCTTGTTCTTCTCTTTCTTTATTATTATTATTACTATTATTATTCCTCTTCTGCTTCCTCCTCCTCCTCCTCCTCCTCCTCTCCCCTCCTCCCAGCCAGGGCGCTCCGAGGGTCTCACAATACCACGGTGACTCAACTCGCGCCATTATTAAAGTGACGAAGCTGATCCGCAGGTGAGGCAACACGGTAACTTTAACCCGACGGTACGCTTGTAATTGGCCGGGACGAGGAGAGAAGAGAAGAGAAGAGAAAAGAGAAGAAAAAAGAAAAGAAAAGAAGAGGAGAGAAGAGAAGAGAAGAGGAGAGAAGAGAAGAGAAGAGAAGAGAAGAGAAGAGGAGAGAAGAGAAGAGAAGAGGAGAGAAAAGGAGGAGCAGAGACGAGAAGAGAAGGTAAGGTAAGGTAAGGTAAGGTAAGGTAAGGAAAGGAAAGGAAAGGAAAGGAAAGGGAAGGGAAGGGAAGGGAAGGGACAGAGAGAGAGAGAGAGAGAGAGAGAGAGAGAGAGAGAGAGAGAGAGAGAGAGAGAGAGAGAGAGAAAGCATTAGCGTCATGGAGGGTTGTGGTCATAAGCCAGAGTTACTAAAAGCTATTAACCATTAAACTCAAACGCCCGTGTCCTTCCCTCCTTTCCTTTCTTCGCTCTCTCTCTCTCTCTCTCTCTCTCTCTCCGGCCATACCTTACTTCTCTTCTTTTTCCTCCTCCATTTTCCTTAGGAGACTTAGTAGATGAGGAGAAGTGGAGGAAGGAAATCATATGAGAGAAGATGAGAGACACTAGGAAGAGGAGGAGGAAGAGGAGGAGAACACCAAAAAGAACAAAATAAAGAAAAGAACAAAAAAATATACAAGAACAAGATAACAAGGTAAAGAAAAACAAGAAAAAAAAGAACTAGAACAAGAGCGAGATGAACAAGAAGAAGAAGTTGAATAATAACAAGATGAGCAACACTAATGCCTTGAATAGGGAGAACGGAAAGGAATCAGGGAATACAAACAGTCAATCTCACTAATCTCTTCCCTTGCGCCGCCGCCTGAGCCTTACCTGGCCAGATGTGTTCCCTTCACTGCCCTGCATCCGAACGCCCATTGGCCTAACGCGAGAACCATGATCCGTCTAATGTGCTTGTGTGTGCGTGTGTGAGAGAGAGAGAGAGAGAGAGAGAGAGAGAGAGATCACCACCACTTCATCACCACTACCACTGTACGATAACTTCACCACCTCCTCCACTTCACCACCACCACCATCACACGCGCGGAATGAAGGGCATGATTGGCACGCATGAATCTCGGTCCGACATTTAGAAAAGGAATCTGGGAATAAACTCTGCATCAATTAACGGCCGATCTTTGTGCCACCTGCCCTACACACACACACACACACACACGTAACGAACAAAATCACGACCCTTTGAGAAGCTTAACGACTCGGCACAAAACCAATAAATAATGAGGCCGTACAGTTAATGCGGCGCTTCAAAGGATTTAATTATCAGCGGAGAAATATGCTTTGAAGTCGACCTAATGATCTGCGAGGCGGAGGTAGACAGTGGCGGGGAAGAGTCGCCGCCGATGACGCTGAGGCTACAGCTGACCGCCTCCCACTCGCCGCGCGCCAACGAGCCTTCGCCCACTCACACAAATATATTCACGCTTATTCTGATTCATTCCCCCCTACCTTCCCTTCCTTTCCCGCTCTCCCTTTCTTCTTCTTCCCCTACTTCGTCTTCGCCTTCGTCATCGTCTTTTTCTTCCTCCTCCTCCTCCTCCTCCTCCTCCTTCATCCATCTGATTGTAATAACCATGAGACAATTACATATACATTTCTTCTCATTACTTTCCCTCTACCTTCTCTTCCATTCCCACCTTCCCTCCCTCATTTCAATCTTCTCACAACAGAATATTTGGATAGGCCAAGGCACTACTTTCCTCCACCTCCTCTTCCTCCACCCCCTCATCATCATAATTTTTCTCTCCCTCTTCCTCTCCCTCTTCCTCCTCCTCCTCCTCCCACTCCTCCTCCTCCTCTGGTGAGTAAACCGTGCAGTCCACTCAGTCGTTATTCAACAAACATGATAAAAGTTAATCCCAAAGTAGACACAAAAACTCATAATCCTTTTTTCACAGGCAGCTTTTGGTTAACGGCAGCAGTTTGCGAGTAGAACTGAACCAAATATCGGGGCAATTAAAGGTTACGTAAGTCATTGTGGCATAAACTCATTTTGAAAGCGCTGGGAAAACAATGTACGATACTTTAATTATTGTACTGCTCCTTTTCCCTCGTTTTCTCATTTCCAGAACGACGACACAATTTTGGCTTAACAGTTAATCAATCGTTCAACAAAAAAGTGATTACAGTACAACAGACATTATGTAAACACAGTTCAGTGGTTCATTTGCTAACTTTTGCCGACTGGAACATAAGTTTTGGATTATTTGTTATTATATTTTATTGTTATTATTACTACTACTGTTATCATTATTATTATCATTAGCACTGTCATTATCATTATTATTATTATTTTTATTATTATTATTATCATTACTATGTGACTGTAGTTTTGTTGCAGTCAGAACGTCAGGAGCTTTCGAAGGATATACATAGCAGGCTTCTATCGGATCTAGTTAATCTGCAATTCGAATACACACACTCACGCTCGCTCACACGCACGTATACGAAATGGCGAAACAACCGGAATAAGCTCACCTCACTTTGCTCGCTCCGGATGTACAAACTGCTACTTCCTCGGTGGGTTTGCTCTCACACTTAACTGTAAACAAATTAAACCAAACACACACACACACACACACACACACACACACGAGGATGTAAAGGCAATATTATGGCAATAACCCCCAGACTTGCCTCGAGTTGTACAGCACCGCGGCAATAAATGGAACCTAAATTACCTAATGAGCTAGAAATTGCCACTTATGAGGCGACCCCGACCAACGCTTGACAGGAACGGAGGACACGAGAGGAATTTGACGATTAAAACGCTTAATGAAATAACAATCTTGATAATCATTTAATGAGCATAGGATTAGTAATTACGACGATGATTTTGATAACAATAAAACGATAATGATAATAGTGGTTAATAACACACACACACACACACACACACACACACACACACAGGGAATGAATATGAGAGAATGACAGAATAAGGAAGAGAAACAAAATTAATGCAAAAGAGAAGAGAGAGAGAGAGAGAGAGAGAGAGAGAGAATAAATTAGGCTAACGCTTATCGTTTGTCTTAATTATTGAGGCTTTACTATCTGAAGCAAACAGCGACTAATTTTATGACCTTTGAATCTCTCTCTCTCTCTCTCTCTCTCTCTCTAACACACACACACACACACACACACACACACACACACACACACACACACTCCTTTATCCTCTTTCAGTAATAACAAACTCAAGGAAAGTGGAAAGGGAGGAGAATTCACTTGACTGAATAACCAACTAACTGACAGGTCTCCCACAAAGAGCCATTTACACTTTTAATTTCCTCCCTTTCCTCAACACCATACGACTCTTTCTTCCCCCTCCTCCGCTCCACTCCTTCACTTCTGCTTTTTCGCTTAACCAATAACCAACACCTCTATCTCTTGCCTTTTTTCCCTCTCTCTCTCTCTCCCCAACACCTTGTAACTCATCCCTTTTTGCCGTCCTCCTTGCAAACACGCACCATTTACCTTCCCTTCCTCTCCTCCCCTTCCTCTCCTCCTCCTTCCAGTATTGTGAAGCTAATAATTTTAGTTCAACACATTTTTTATAAGCTTCCCATCATTACTTAACGATTCCCATTTTCTCTTGATCCCGCGTCGTATTCCGTTTTCTTTTTGCTCTCTAGCCTTGCATGGTAACGATACGAGGGTGGGCACTGAGAGAGAGAGAGAGAGAGAGAGAGAGAGAGAGAGAGAGAGAGAATCACCCACAAAAGCAACAAACTAAGGACGCTATGCTTTGGAACAGTAATAAACACGGCGCTTCTTCGTTACGTGGCCAATAACATCAATTACCGCAAGAAGCAATAAACCACCTAGGCATGAAACAGTTATTTATCCGACACGAAACGGTCAAGAAACTGCATCATTTACGTTGTGAGATGATTCGAACCTTGGCTCATTCGGCCCCGACTGTTTACGGACCTCTTCCTGGCGAGTTCGGATCCAATTGATGTTCTTGTCACGTTCTATGAGGATAAGTTATGCATTTAGCGTGGATGTTATTCCTAAGGGTTGGCTACCATCGTCTCATTTGATAGAAGTTCGTTAGTTCAACACACTGATCCGAGCCAGCCAAGGCAGTGCTCTCAACCATATCGGAATGAACAAGGATCCCAATGAGCCAAGTTGATTGACCTTGCAGTAGTCGGAGATCCCCACCACAGCAAGATATAGTGAACCACCCAAATATTACACTGCCTCCCCGAGAGCAATGTAAACACGGCACTCGCCCCATAACTACTCTGCTTTTGCTCCTGTGTTCACGTCCGCAACGACTCGACAACACACTAATTTGTTTGCCGGCTGTAGTGTGCATGTTGACCAGACACTGAGGCTGTTCGCGAATGTTACTGTTTGCGTTGTGGAGGAGGCGTAGGGTAAGCTAGATTTGTTGTTTTGTTTGCCAGACACTGTAGATCGATTCTCGCCAAGACGGGGACATGTAGTCACTTATGAAACGAATAAAAAGGAGGAAGAGAAAGAAGAGGAATTGGAGAAGGAGGAAGATCAGGAATAGGAGGAGGAGGAAGAAGAGGAATAGGAGAAGAAGGAAGAGAAATAGGAGGAGGAGGAAGAAGAGGAGTAGGAGAAGGAGGAAGAACAGGAATAGGAGAAGGAGGAATAAAAGGAATAGGAGGAGGAAGAAGAAGAATGGGAGAAGGAGGAAGAAGAGGAATAGGAGGAGGAAGAAGCGGAGGATAATAATGGTAGCAGTAAATTACCAGTTCGACAAACATGTTTTGGGAGCGTAGCGAGGATATGAGAGCAGATGAAGAGCAAATGGAAAACATGAGCGGGGTGGATGGAAGGAGGAAGACTGAATAATAGAGAAGGAACGCGGAAGAGAAGATACACGAGGATAAGGGGCGTAGGAGAGAGAAGAGAGTAAAATGAAGGAATAGGAGAGGCAGCAGTAGGCTAGATAGAACTGCATGAACTTACTATTCATCGTGGCTGGGTAAATTTTGCCTTCCACATTCCAGACTTTTTTCCTCCGTTTATATTCGTGTTGTTTTCTCTGCCCCAAGCTTACACACACGGCTCACGGAACACCAAACTACTCCAGGTGGTAAATTGTCGCCCCACGGCCCCACCTAGCGTGCATCCACTCACCAAACTGACAAAAACGAGACTGACGAATATATCTCTGGATGTAGAAACTGACACGAGACGGCGGAGCACAGCAGAAGCCTCGAGCAGCGATGATTGGCAGCTTCTTCGTCTTTTGGTATATTTTACGAAGGTGCAGGAAAAGTTTATGAATGGAATCCATAGCCTCACATTTCTACAACAGTCTCTTACATTACTGGTAACACCTAAGAAATAATGGCGTTGCTTTCAATAGATAATTTAGAATAAAGTGATACAAATTGGCGACAGGGCAAGGTGAGGGCGGTGGTGCTGGCGGTTGTCGTGTGTCCGTTCCTCACCCTGTGCTTTCTGACGAGCGCCGGCAACTCAACATCCACAGCAGACGAGTGACGCGCCATTAGGGAATTACTCATTACCCTAATAGTGGCGATTAGTGGCCGTTGGTGGACGCTGTCACGGGCGATAACAGTAACGATGAATGACAGATGCAGGAGGATAAAATGGGAACATCTCGTTTGGTCCAGCGTTTGTTGATTATGGTTCCAATAGTTGTTTACTCTTCCTCAATGTGTTAAAATGATATCTATTGCTTGGGTACCAGCATCAAGCAACGTTGCCAGATTGTCTTACTCAGCCTCATATATTTACCGACTTCCGACCCAAAAACTTTCTCCTGCACCCCAATAAGGAGATTCACTTATAATTATCGTTGAAATAGTTAATTCCTGATGTTTCTTGGCAATAGTTAGGCGTCAGAAACCGGTAAATACTATGCTCTGAGTACGACAATCTGGCAACGGTGGCATCAAGTCACTCGCCTATCTAGCTTTGTTTTGTTATGCTATGACAATTTATTAGCAGGAATGATTTGAAATGGAAGCTTATGATGAAAGAACACACACACACACACACACACACACACACACATAATAGTCACCACCGCCTTCCCAACCATATTGCACAGACAAACACGTTAATTCGCAGCAGTATGTCAAAGGAACACACACACACACACACACACACACAGACACTCAGGGAGACAGACAGATGACATGTAAACAGACAGACAGATGGATGGATGTCTGGCGAGCCCCTTCAGCAGGAACTAACGCCGGGGAGTACAGCCTTCCCCTTCAGTGGCCCCGCGTGCTGAGTGGAGTTGCTGCCCGGACCAGGCTCCCCTCGCGCCCCAGACCTCGCACAGCCTTCAAGACGAACCAGATGACTCGGTTAGTTTTATCTGAGACTGAAAAGAAAAATAAGAAGTTTAGTGACCGGAGCATCCAGAGTGGTTTGTGAATGGAAATGGAGGTCATGTTGAACACCTGTTGAAGGCTCTCTTTCTCCTATTCTACCTCCTTGTACACTCGAGCTCGTCCAATCCTCCTCCTCCTCCTCCTCCCCCTTCCCTCCTCTTTCTTCCTCCCTCCCTTCCTCCTCATTCCACTCCATGTATAGCTCTCCTTTTCTCACTCCTCCCACCTGCTCACGCACGTATATCAGAGCTTGTCCGTCCAGCATCGCCGTGTTCTGCTGGCTTCTAAACAGCCCTGCCACCTTTGCTCTCCTTTCCTCTCTCCACTCACAGACTCACCCACCTCATAGACTCATCCCCTTTATCTCTCCTTCATCGCTTGCCCCACCTCTCCTTCCTTCTCATTCTACTTCCTCCTTTCCTTAAGATTAGAATAGTTGTTAGGTGCATGCATAGAGAACATCGAAACTTTCTACTGTAACAAATTCAAAAGAAACTAGTATTTTTTTTTCCATAGTAGAATAAGGAAAAATAAATTGTAATGGGCAGCCTTCATCCCTATCACCTCTAACCTTTGTCTCCTAAATTAAAACAATGATTAGTCTGTGCAACGCTGTCGTACATAGGGTCGTATTTTAAAACCTTTCGTCGCCCAAGTTCACATATTTGACATGGCTTCCGTAGGAGCAGTAGGCCTTTCCAGGGGTAGTTTTATGACCCTGGTGGTAGTTTGACCCTTCTTCTGTGCCATGAACCTTAAAAAACACTCATGAAAACCCGATTGATCCCCTCTTTGACCTTTAGAAATAGGTGATGTGAGAAGCGACGGTGTCTTAAAATACAGCCCTAGACTTCAGCGGGGTGTGTGTGTGTGTGTGTGTGTGTGTGTGTGTGTGTGTGTGTGATGATGCGAGCGCGTGAATATTGATAATCCGATAGGCACTGCAATAACGTCACATTGGTCAACACGTCCGAGAGAGAGAGAGAGAGAGAGAGAGAGAGAGAGAGAGAGAGAGAGAGAGAGAGAGAGAGAGAGACCGAATGACAAATACACACACACACACACACACACACACACACACACACACACACACACACACACACACACACACACACACACACACACACACACACACACACACACACACACACCCGGAACCATAATTTAGTTTTCATTCATTTAACCATTAACACGCGTACACAGGTGACCCTCACATGCCATTACACATACGTCACTGAATAGATTACTTTTTTTGTCATTAGCCTCAATTGTGTCGGGAATTATATGCAAATCATCGCCCAATTTTCGCGTTGGAAAAATATGAATTAGGCGAACGTCACGTATGATCCCAATAATTACCGTGTTTCCGGATGCGCCCCTTCACTGAAAAACAAAAACACATGTTGGATTACTGCTCCCCCAAACACCCCGTGATCTGCCACGCACACCCAAAAAAAAATAAGATAAACGTTATTTTTTATTTTATTTATGTAGCCAGACTGTTATTTTTTTCTTTTACTTTTATTGACTCAGGGGGGCTGGGTTATCACTCAGACGGGGTTAAAGGTAAAGGCTAAGTTGGACGCATGGCCTTGGTGCTTATCTCTGTCACATTGGCTCTTGAGTCTGTGGTGTAATAAGTGGGCAACAAAACGGAGACACAAGTTACGGAGCTGTGCAATGAGGAAGAGAGGAAAAAGAGAGGACTATGAAAAAGGTTTAGAAGATGATGATACCAAAACAAAGGAGAAGCTCGTAATTGTAGATACACGAGAGAAAATGTGAATCTGAAAACTTGTGGATCTCCGTATTAAAGGAAACCTATAATAAACGCAAAGGCCGTAGACAGTCTGAGGCACGCCCCGACTTCGGAAAGAATGCGTTACGGTTAATAATTTGGGGTTAGAAAAGCAGAGGAAGGGAGTGGGTTGCTATTGTTGTTGTTGTTATCACTACTTCAAGAAATCAAGATCAAGTTTGAAAAATAAATCCCAGAGAGAGAGAGAGAGAGAGAGAGAGAGAGAGAGAGAGAATGGTGTGTAGTTACCCGCACAGACAATATATGGATCTCTCACTCTCTATATCTCTCTCTCTCTCTCTCTCTCTCTCTCTCTCTCTCTGATCCACTTTTTGATCCCTCTATTATTCGAAAATCCTTCACTTAATCCCTCTCTCTTTGTTTCCCTTCTCTCTCGCTCCACAGCTCCCTATCCTCCTCCTTTTCTTCACTCGAGCTCCTTTCCCTCACTATTCTCTATAATGTAAGGCTCCTCACTGCTCTTTTTTAGCCTCTTCCCTTTCTTTTCCTCTCTCCTTTCTCGTTATCTTTCCTCTCCCTCTCTCCCTCTCCTGTTCTTTCCTTCTCTTCCCATCCTACACTAAATCTCTGGTCTTACGTGGACACCCTAACACAAGAAAACACTCCTGTATTTCAGTTGGACTGCAAGCATCTTCGTTGTCTTTTTTTTTATTGAAAAGGTGAAATACTTCTCTGGTTGGTATTTACAGCGTTTTCCGTAGACAAACTTGTAATCTTTAAGGGAAAATTAGGAATATACATTGAAAACACTCAATTTAAGGAACAGAAAAAAAAAGAAGATTCATTGTTGTCGTGGAGGAAGCAGCTATAGTTAAGAACATTGTACTGAATCTAGTATTTGTAAAACTATCTAAGACCAATAAATTACAATAATGATCTGTAGTTTTAAATCTTTTCATCTGATTAACGATAACAGCTATGATCGAAAACAGAGTGTGAAAATATTGTGAGAAGCAGCTTTTGGCACCGTTAATGAAAACTCTGGAGCACAGCACAGAGGTAAAGTAAGTGTTTGTGGTGTATTTGGCGAGAAGGTTTTAAATGTAAGCAGTGGTATTGACCATTAAGAGATTGAGAGTTTGGAACTATTGTAAATTTCTTAAGGCAACCCTGACCCCATTTTCCTTTAATTTTAGAGTAGCCCCCCTTAAACCTCACCCCCAGCAACCCTGACCCCATTTTCCTTTGATTTTAGAGTAGTCCCCCTTAAACCTCACCCCCAGCAACCCTGACCCCATTTTCCTTTAATTTTAGAGTAGCCCCCCTTAAACCTCACCCCCGGCAACCCTAACCCCATTTTCTTTTCAGTACTTCTTCCGTTAACCAATTGTTCTTCTCTCTATTAACATCCCCTGACTTAAAACAAAATCCCAACCCCTTATTTACTTATCTCAAGAATAAGTAAATGTATATGTTTTAATTTTAAGGCAACCCCCCCTTAAATTACTTCGTGTGAATCAAGCCAGAGCATTTTTTTTATTTTATTTCATTGGTGCGTAACGTTTAATAGTTTGCTGATGGGATTCAAATATACAGACAGGGCGGAAGGCACTTGTTCGGCGTGGCAATGAATGTTAATCTGGAGCATCTTTTACATCCTCAGCGGGAATTCGTGCTCGCCATCCACTGAGCTGCCTCATGCATCATCTTTCGGCGTCTAATACACCCAGTCAGTCTTCGCCTCTATGCACTTCACACATTGACTAATTACTGCGATGCGTTACTCCGATCCCTCACCGGTGACAGCTTCTGCACCTGACACGTCTGCCTCACGCATTCCCTCCGGTTCCACGCATTCCTGTCAGACACGTCATGCACCCATAATGCGCTCAGCCAGTTGATTCCAATCCCATTACTTAGTCACTGCCTTCATTACCGGCGCACCTGTATCACACGTGCCCTCCTGCCTCATGCATTCCCTTGACACACTTCGGCAATCTAAATTTACTTACAACGCCAACGACGAAATGAACTCCCTCCCCAATCACGTTGAACTCTCTCTTATCAGGCATTCAGCAACTAAGGAACACCCGACGACACATTGCTCCTGGCCTTTCCTCCCTCTCAGCCACACACAGCACATCCCACTCAGCTCCTCATGCACATTCCTCTCAGTTTCTCATGCACATCCCTCTCAGGTCTTTAATATTCTCCTTCTCTCTCACACTCTCTCTCTCTCTCTCTCTCTCTCTCTCTCTCTCTCTCCTCTCTCTCTCTCTCTCTCTCTCTCTCTCTCTCTCTCTCTCTCTCTCTCTCTCTCTCTCTCTCTCTCTCTCTCTCTCTCTCTCTCTCTCTCTCTCTCTCTCTCTCTCTCTCTCTCTCTCTCTCTCTCTCTCCACGCACACACTCACATTCATAAATTAAGAAATAGGAGAAAGAAAAAGAGAAAGACAATCAGTTCTGACACACAAGTATGAGATTACGAACATTAGACGTACGACATGTCTTTCAAAGCCCAGATTAACTGTGTCCTAATGCCGCCATCAGTCCCCGGAATGTTAATCTACGTACATGATTTACACTCGGTGCGCTCCAGTATTCAATTAACAAGATAATGGTGTAGTTCACTTTATGTAATTATGTACCAACCTGGATATGTGAGCATCGTGTGTGTGTGTGTGTGTCTGTCTGTCTGTCTGTCTGTCTGTGTCTGTCTGCATTACACTTGTCATGCAGTAAATTTACAAGTCTCAGGTTCCAACACACACGTCAGCATTTCTACTTGAACGTTAAATTCTATTAGCACGAAATCAAAAGGAAAAAGTTACTTGTCTTATGCTTTTTCGGTCCATGCTCCCACATCTAAATTCTCACTCCTGCCACCTCTGCCTACGTAATGAAAAAGCGTAACAGCGTGAGAAATATTACCCCTGTCGCCTATTTCTCGCGCTCCGCTGCATTGATGAAGATGAAGCGTCTCCTTTGCCACGCAGACGCACACGAGGGGTCTCAAGCGGCGTAGAGGCGAACTAACAGCCAATACGGTCTATCAAATCAAAGGTATAGCTTTTGGTATAGAAGCAAAATTTACTGTAACTCGTTTTGCAGTGTAACCTGAGCCATGATAATATACACTAAAAGATCTCTTCTCGTAACCCATTTAGAACATAGTATAGTGCAAAAGAAAACGACACTTATTAACCCCCCCACACACACACCGTTTAAGTGTTCCTAGGAGGCTTGCAGGGGTGACAGGAGCAGCAAAGTGAGTCATTATCTTCACAATGGATAGATACCACACGAAAAGATGCAGCTATTTTTTTTTTTCTCCGGGTTTGGTCTCTCTCTCTCTCTCTCTCTCTCTCTCTCTCTCTCTCTCTCTCTCTCTCTCTCTCTCTCTCTCTCTCTCTCTCTCTCTCTCTCTCTCTCTCTCTCTCTCTCTCTCTCTCTCTCTCTCTCTCTCTCTCTCTCTCTCAGTCTCTTTACGATGGTTATTGAGCCATACATCAAGGGGAGTGATATGAATAGACTTAATATATCGTGCATGATGGTGGTGGAGGTGGTGGCGGTGGTGGTAGTGGCGGTGATGGTGGTGGTGGTGGCGGTGATGGTGGTGGTGGTGGTGGTGGGTTTAAGAGAAGAGAGAGAGAGAGAGAGAGAGAGAGAGAGAGAGAGAGAGAGAGAGAGAGAGAGAGAGAGAGAGAGAGAGAGAGAGAGAGAGAGAGAGAGAGAGAGAGAGAGAGAGAGAGAGAGAGAAGGGCAAGTCCAAATTTACAGATGATAAAGTTTGAGGCGACTGCATTCCGTATACTCAACTTGGCTCCAGGCATTCAGAGGCTGGGCAAAATTTAGGTAGGTGCAAAACTTTAAAGCGATGAAATATGTCCAAGCTCTCTGCCAGACACCTTCCTATTCATCTTTGCACAACATTTTCGAGAAGAAGAAGGATAGGGAGAACGATAGGACGAAATAGGAAGGTATGGGGGGGGCGCTGGACCAAGGAGCGAGGGAGGGCAAGGAGGGAGGGAGAGGAGGAAAGGAACAGTATACAGAGCTAATTGGGTAACGTGGGGAGCGGCAGGTGAGTGTGGGAGGGAGAGACAGGTGTGTGTGTGTGTGTGTGTGTGTGTGTGTGTGTGTGTGTGTGTGTGTGTGTGTGTGTGTGTGTGTGTAGGAGGCAGGATTTACAATATTGTCTTGACAAAGCTCATACTGTAAATTGCATGGCTCTGTCTATCTCCCTGTCATTTTATATGTAAGCTTTTGTGCATTTGAATTTTTCCTTGTTAGTCTTTCAGCTTGTCGTCTCTGTTTGGGACTGTTTGCTCTCTCTGTGTTTGTCTATGGTCATATAAGACACTTTCGCTTCTCACATCAACTATTTATAAAGGTCAAAGAGGGGATCAGTCAGGTTCTAATGCGTGTTTTTTTTAGGTTCACGGTACAGAAGAAGGGTCAAACTACCACCAGGGTCATAAAACTCCCCCTGGAAATCCCCTAAACGCATACGAAACCCTTGTCAAATATGTTAACTTGGGCAACGAAATGTTTTGAACCTAATACCCAAGTTTTTTTTATATTTCTAGGTGCAGCCGGAAGACTCTTTTCAGGAGCCTCTTGAATGACCACAGCCCGCTAGTGACACAGGCGAATTTTATTTATAATGGATGCCGTGATGCTCTTGACTCTTGCTTAGCCTATGCTGCTCCCCGGTGCTCTCCTTGAAGGAACTCATTGAAATCAGGGTTGACTGAACATCTGGGCAACATGTGGGTAATCTTCCGCCACTCAGCTATGGTTAAAAACTCGAACCTAGGTCATCGAGCTCATCTCACGCCTTCTTTTTTGTCTATTTCTCTTCCATGCCTTTTGTCTGTTTCTTTGGATTTCTGTTTCCCTGAGTGTGTCCGTCTACCTGCGTGGTTGGCTGCTGCTGTACGTCCGTCTGGTTAAGTGCGCTTCCTTCTCCCGCTCCCTTCTTTTCTGTCGGTTAACGGATAAAGTTCTGAAGGCATCTAATGAACATGGAAATACTTCGCTTTGTCCCATCAGCCTGGCATCCATGTGAAAGTCATCTCTTGTTCAAAGGATTTTCAAACTTGCCGAAATAAACAAAATAAAAACAGTATTCAGAATATTCGGCTTTCCGCCAAGCTGAAAATGCGCTGTTGACTTTTTGTGAAATTGTTTGTGCATTTCCTGGCGTTGCAGGAATGCCGAAAAAATTTGCGTCAGCCCTTTCGTGAAAAATGTTGAAACAGAATGTTGAAACAATAAAGGAAAATTCTTCATCGCCGCGGACTCGAGGACCTGCAACGTTTAATGATGTGAAACCTACGCAGCGCCAATAGAGAAAACAATTTATTCCTTCTTGTATTATTTTTAGGCTGGGAATGACGCAACATACCTACTGAAATAACAAAATTATACAAAGATATTAGAACAAAATATTCAGTCCCCGTAATTGCCATAACTTTCTTGTTCTTCTGGCAGGAAATACGTTTGTGCCGACGTGTCCAACGATAGAAAAACAATGACTCGAACCGAGGATTGCTGAAGAAACTGAATTACAAACGAAGGCATAACACTTAATCCTCTTGTCTGCAAATGGGATGATGGCAGTGGACAGGAAGGAAGGAAGTCTTGCACGATACACACAAACCTGATCTTTTTATCTTCCCTTCCCGTCCACCGGCCGTTTCCTGCCACGAGTCCACCGCAGTAACAGTTGTGTGCAGAGCTCGGGCAACCTGCTTTAGTGGACAGGCGCTGACGATGTTCAGTGACTTTTGTGCCATCAGGAGAAAGGGATGAGGTAGAAAATTTGTGGTGCTGGTTGGGGGTACATGGAACCGGTCAGCTTGGCAAAGTAAGCGAACTGGAGGAAGACAGTGGGGACGGACGGTGGTGTTGGTGGGACGAGGCTGGGTAAAGTGTAGTGCCGGAGGAAGCAACAGTGAAGGCAGGCAACATGGTAATCCTTTTTTACTGCTACGAGAGGATGTTGGAGGGTGTGGACTTAGTGTGGTGTTGAAAGAGCTTAAATAACGGAAATGACGCAAGATTCAGCCACCGTGGAATGCAAACCAAATGTCTCCTTTGTTGTAAAAAATAAGAAAGAAAGAAAAAACGTTGAATTGTAAGTCCTATTAGCTCACGCACGCCGACTATCACTCTTTTCCTCTCACTCCTTCCCTGCCTCACCTTACCCACTCACTCACGCACTCATACACTCATCCTCACGGTCTCAGTTTTTGCAGCTCTCTCAGGAGGATTAAATGAAGACGCATACTAAATCTGCTCCCTAAAACTAATTTCATTTTCACACGGCGTAATTTTGGAAACTTCGTCGATTACTTTTACAGAGAGCCCAAGAGAAGAGGCATACCCGTGGTCCCTCCGGCAAGATAAGCAGGATGAAAAGGAGGAGGAGAAGAAGGAATAAGAGGAAGAAGAGAAGAAAGAATAAGAGGAAAAAGGGGAAGCAGGTGGTGGAAAGGTAGGAGAAGGAAGAGAAGCGTAGGAGGAAGGAAATATGAGAAGGATAATTCGTTTGATGGAACTTGAAATGCAGACCAAGAATGCAAAAAAAAATAAGAGCCGGCGAAGAGAAAGGGTAATCAGAAGGAAGTAACGGGGAACGGAAGAGAATGAAATGGAATGGAGGGAAGCGAAAGGGAATGGACGGGAAAAGAAGGTATGGGAAGAGAGCAAGATTGATGTAGGAGCAAGGGGAAAAACGGAGTCAACTATCCTCCATCAGCCGCTTCATTCGTTTTTTTTTTCAACATATACACACTATATCATAAGAGCATTATAATCGCTGTAACATCATAAAATGCATAAATATTACCGTAATTAGTGTAATCTACATTCTTGCTTTTCACATACTTAAAACAGGCATAAGTTTTGCATAGCAGTTTGCCATTTATTAGTGTGACGAGTGGGCCTGCTTTTTGGAGCACAACAACCCCATCCTCCAAGCTAAGACGTGATCGGTACTATTGGCATTTGTCAGTCTTGAAAAAGGAGTCAGTACACTCACTGCTGCCGTGGATAATCCTGGACGTGTGAGTCGTGGTAGGGCTTGACGGGAAGGGGAGGGGAAATTGGGGATGGAGGATGAACTATTGGTTTTAAGATCAAACTACGTAGCTGTACTTTCTTCGTTAGTTAAGCAAAGTCGGAGAATTGATATACATTGACAAATAAATACAAGAAAATAATTGTGATTAAATCATAAATTCAATTGTGTGCTCTGACGTATTTTCACACTTCAAAAATCATGTGACCTCCCAGAAGCATCTTGTGAACCCTCTAGAGGTTGCAGCCACCATTTTGAACATCACTGACCCAGGTAGTGGCGTGATAAAGTCTACGGACACAACTACCATGTTTTCATTAGCCAACAGTTTCCATGATTCGCATACCTCAGATTCATTCCTCCCCTTTCCCCCCAGAAGAAATTTACTCTACATTACGTTAGTAGGGTGGGTAATGAGCACGTTAATCATTTTTCGCATCATAACGAGCTCTTCCTTCTTTTCTTCGCAGCCATTCATCCCTCTCGGTTCCCTCGCTATATTATTTTTCCTTCTGCGTGTTATACGACAGTCCTTACAGTTCTTTCACAATGCATCGGGTCACGGCTTCACTTTACGGAGCTCTGATCGAGTTTTTAGTTAACTGGTAGAATAATTAGTCAGTGTTTACCATGACACAGCGGCAGGTACCTTGTGTTGCTGCCAAGCCAAAACCCAATCCTCTCAATAAAAAGTAACGTCCCCTTACTAGTGCGTCACCAGCCGAAATGAACTATTATCACGACGTCACGACCGATTACTCCTTCACCAACACGATCACTTTTACCACAGCCGTCACTGCCACAACAACCGTCTACACCACAGCTACCGCGCCTCACCAATGCTAACATCACCGGAACGATCATCTACATTACTGAATTAATATTTCACTGGGAAAATACTAATATTTTAAATATTTCCAATAACATATTATTATTATTCTGGTTATGAGGCAGACGCTCTATCCACTGAGCTACCGGGCCGTGTGTGTGTGTGTGTGTGTGTGTGTGTGTGTGTGTGTGTGTGTGTGTGTGTGTGTGTGTGTGTGTGTGTGTGTGTGTGTGTGTGTGTGTGTGTGTGTGTGTGTGTGTGTGTGTGTGTGTGTATGTTCATGCTAATGACACACACACACACACACACACACACACACACACACACACACACACACACACACACACACACACACACACACACACACACACACACACACACGCATGTATCTGACAACTGATTCCAGGTTTATTAACAAATGAAAATACATTAATATACTAATAACTAGGCAGAAAATGAAGAAAACTAATAATTTAAATGAAACTCTAGATTACTCAATAAATCAAGCTTTAAATCAACATGAACACTCATAATAAATCCACTTAATACATTCCGTATACTTAATATCACATAATGTTCTGTGATCAGCATCAATCATTCACAGCAGCACATAACAGCTTTGTCGATAAGAGCCCGTCAATAATGATTATGGTTAGTGTTCTTTGTCTTGGCAGCTTTTACCAAATGATAATGATAATACTTATAATTATATAAGAAGAATAAGAAGAATAAGAATAGGAATAATAAAAAGAAGAAGACGAAGACGAAGACGAAGAAGAAGAAGAAGAAGAAGACGAAGACGAAGACGAAGACGAAGACGAAGACGAAGAAGAAGAAGAAGAAAAACAACAACAACAACATCAACAACAATAAGAACAAAAATAACAATGATGATGGTAATAATAACAAAACGCAGCGCCCTTGATGAAGTTACTGCCGTCCTTTGTCATCTTAATGGTGTGTGCCGTCATGTTGTTATTCCGGGCGGCGCCCATACGCTTAGTAAACCCTCGAAATTTAGGGCCGTGATTAACTAAAACGGGGCATAATACCTCGCGTGCGAAGGGTGGCGTAGCTGTAGTAGTTTACCTTGAATAATGGTAATCCCAGCTCACCTAGACTAATCTCTGGGCTGTTCATTTTTCTAATTAGTTGGCTATATAAGTACGCAGCACACCACTTCATTATCTTCTATACCTGAAATGCTCCCTAACCTAACCTAACTTATCTCAGATATTTTTTTTTACAACATAGGAGACGACTCAAGGGCAACAAAAAGAGTGTAAAAATAAAAAGCCCGCTAATTGCCGCTCCCACAATAGAAGATACTATAGAGTGGCCAAAAGAGTGGTCAATTTCGGGTGGAGAGGTGTCTTGATACACTTCTTGAAAGAGGTCAAGTTATAGGCAGAAGGAAATACAGACGAAGGAAGGCCGTTTCAGAGTTTACGAGCAGGGCACACACTTTCAACTAAGAGACGCGGCACAACTTCACTAACAGACGCATCACACCTTCACTTTTTAGCTTCTTTACCTAAAATACCCCACAACCTTACCTAACCTAACCTATCACAACCATCACAAGTATAAATTCGTCCAAGCGCGCAGGGCACACACTTTCACCTAGTCGACCTCACCCCTCGCCACCTTCACCCCGACACGCACATCACCGCCAGAAAACTTTTAAAACCAGCCTTGCGACATCCATTCTTAAAACTTTCCGAGGTTCAAAGTTTGCACTCATCCCCAGCACACCGGGCCCACACCTTTACTTACACGAGCTCATCACCACAATTAACCAACCCACTTTCCCCATTAAAACATTGCCCTCGAACACCTTAATCAACATGCCTTAGAACGAACGTCTAAATTTGCCTCAATAAGTCTTGACCCATAACACATTTAGCCAGAAGACCTCATCACATTTAAAAGACCTCATCACCACAATTTACCAACCCACTCTTCCCATAAAAACATTGCCCTCGAACACCTTCATCAACATGCTTTACAACGAACTCCTAAATTTGCTTCAATAAGTCTTTTACCCATAACACTTGTAACCAGAAGACATCATCACATTCAAAAGACCTCATTATCACAATTATCCAACCCACTTTCTCCATTAAAACATTGCCCTCGAACACCTTAATTAACAAGCTTTGGAACGAACTCCTAAATTTGCCTCTATAACAGTCACCCATAACACTTTTAGCCAGAAGACCTCATCACCATTATCCACACCCTATTAACATCACCCCCAGAACGCCCTAAGTAACAAGAATGGAAACGAAGCTCCTTAACTTAATCACCATAGCAGTTCGTCTTCTAACACTCCCATCTCGCTTTATCCGTAAGACTTCACCAGTTTAATTATCTTTCACTCTCACTAATGTCTTCCTCAGAATACCTTCCAGACCACAAGATCCATCCAAGGTCTTCATTCCGATGCACTCAAACAGCTGCAATACTTTAAACTTACAAACAAACCTCCAACTCTCTCCTGTCCCCAAGGCAACCCGGCAGACTTTCCAATCCTGCACCTTAGCTATGTCTGTCTTCCTTCCCCTTAGGACTCTCAGCACAGCACTCTCCCAGCACTTCCGGAGCAACGTTGCCAGATTCTCGTACTCAACCTTTTATGTTTGCTGATTTACAACCCCAAAACTGTCACCTCCACCCCAATAACTGGCTTGGTATACAGTTAACGTTAAAATGGTCAATTATTGCTGTTTCTTGGCAATAGTTATGGGGTATAATCCGGTAAATGTGATGCTTCGACTACGATAATATGGCGTCGCTGTTCCGGAGACCCCAGCATATAAAAACACAAGAATTTAGACTCTTATATTTGTGTTTTGTTTCCATCTCTTCTTCGTACCTCGGTGTCTTTTTCTCTTGATGCTCTTTTAGTGCTAATCCTCTTGATCGTCTTGAATACGTTCTCTCCCACCTTCTCTGCACATATCCCACTCGTCCTCCCTCTTTGTTATGATAAACTTCATAATCCTCTTCAAATTTCTCTTCTCACATTACTGTCATTCTCTCTCTCTCTCTCTCTCTCTCTCTCTCTCTCTCTCTCTCTCTCTCTCTCTCTCTCTCTCTCTCTCTCTCTCTCTCTCTCTCTCTCTCTCTCTCTCTCTCTCTCTCTCTCTCTCTCTCTCTCTCTCTCTCTCTCTCTCTCTCTCTCTCTCTCTCTCTCTCTCTCTCTCTCTCTCTCTCATTAATTTCTAGCTGTATTTCCTAAGCACATTTTATTTCTCTCTTTTTCCTTCCTTTCTTCCTATATTCTCCTTCCTCCGAGATCGTTCATGCATAGCCTCGTATTTTATTGCCAATACACCTTCAAGCACCTCCTCCTTCTCCCTCTCTTTTTCTTCTTCCTCCTCCTCTTCCTAATCTCTTCCTCCTCCTTCAAAAAACCCTGCCGTGGACATCCATTTTCGGCTTACCGCCACTCCTTCACGCAATATATTCCTCCCCATCCTCAAAGCCCCCTTCTCTTATCCCCATCTTTCTCTTTCTTCTCCTCCTCACTGCCATTCTCTCATCACTTTCCTCCTACTCTTCCTCATCCCTTTCTCATCCTCATCCACATCCTCCTCCTCTTATGTGTATGACTGCCGACTTTACTTCTATCATACAAAATAATTCAACGTGTTCCATTTCAGGTAGACAGAGTAACATAAATATAAATACAGTGTGCCGTGTAGCATAACTTAATCAATATATCGCTATGTTCACCCGAGTGCGTTGTGGGTGTTCATTTGCATATAGCTTAAACAGGCTATAATATTCAGCGCTATTTGGCATGAAAAATATATCCGTTTCTCACAACAGCAATTAATAACAACGTTGCTAGCGTGCTTGTTATTTTAAGGAGAGAACGCTGTTGTGTAAGGGGGAATGTAACAAAATTTTATAGTGTCCGGAAATCATCGTTTCATATGCCATGTAGGAGGAGAAGTGGAGAATGTCAGGAGAATGAAAATGTTAAAGTTAGAAAATTAGACCTAAACTTAAACCTGGGTAGAAATAGAGAAGTTAAATATGTTGTATAATGATTAATGGGCAGAGAGAGAGAGAGAGAGAGAGAGAGAGAGAGAGAGAGAGAGAGAGAGAGAGAGAGAGAGAGAGAGAGAGGAATGGCCGATTATATCTGTGTCAGGGGAGACGATACATCCTACAAAACGGAACTATCTAGACAGCCTCTGACGCAATCCTCCCAGTCTGCGGCCACTCAGGGAACACCTGCTACCAAACATCTGCCCTCACCTCTAACCATCACTAGTGCGTATCTGCTAACTGTCTCTTCAAGCCTAACCACCCTAGCCGCCTGTAGTCTGGCCGACCCTGATCTTCTCGCTTCTCCCCCACCGTCTGTTATGTCGGCTTCTGTCCTCCTTCTTGTTCCACCTCCGTCCCCCACTAACTCATTCCCCCTTCCCGGATGTTCCCTGTTCTCTTTCCATTCCAGATCCCACCTATCTCACCCTGAGCAGCGCGGATCACCAGTACGAGAGGGCGTCACTCAGGCTATCATGGGCGCGTCCTTCAAGAGTCTGCCGCGGTAGGAGGGTCATCTGGGCCTGGATGAAGTGGGATGAAGGCGCGGCTTTGCCTTTAATGAAGTGGCGGCCGCGGACCACCAAGCCACGCACACGGAGGCGCGAGGCTGTCACTGGAGTGGCGCCGAGGTGAAAAATATACGTCCACTCTCACCGCGTCCCTCAGCCATCACTAATGAAGGATATCAATATTTCCCAGTAAGTTGCATATATCAAGCTGCTTTAAGCCACGCCATTAAAGTTTACATATATTTTGTCTTTAATAATTCATGTGTGTTCATGCGTGTGTGTACGAGTGTTAATGTTGTGATAGTTAATTAACACACACACACACACACACACACACACACACACACACACACACACACACACTCACACACACACACACACACACACTCACTCACTCACACACTCACACACACACTCACTCACACACACACACACACACACACACTCACACTTACATACTCACACTCACACTCACACACTCACGCGCTCACTCACTCACGCTCACATTCACACACACACACACACAGAAGCACAACACACGCCGCATGTGCTCGTATTTCAGACTTTGAGGCAGAGTGTCCATCAGGCAACAGAAATATCTTAAATAAAATGGACGCGGATGATTCTAACTCACAGGTGGCTGACAAACGGTGAGTCTAATGAGGGAATTAATAACGCGGGTTTAGGGGCTCAGGGGGCGGCGTGCCCTGCGGAAGACAGAGATTAATTAAGGTTACACACACACCGAGCCGCTCCCTCTGTGTGTGTGTGTGTGTGTGTGTGTGTGTGTGTGTGTGTGTGTGTGTGTTCTCATAAGCCTATCTATCTGTCTGTCTGTCTGTCAATCTGTCGGTCGCCTGTGTTTGTATATTAGTTGTTGCATTAATCTATCACAGTCTGGTTTATTAATTTTCTCTCTCTCTCTCTCTCTCTCTCTCTCTCTCTCTCTCTCTCTCTCTCTCTCTCTCTCTCTCTCTCTCTCTCTCTCTCTCTCTCTCTCTCTCTCTCTCTGCCTACCCCCCCGAGAATTTGTCCTTGACTTCGTTGCCTCACTTTGCTCTGCCCCAATTACGGCAGGTCACGGATAATAAATTTGCTTTGCGGCTGAAACGACACAATACCGCGCTCCTAAATCTGCCTTTACTCTCCCTTTATTCTCCTTGGCCGGGGCAGAGGGCGAGAGAGGAAGACACGTAGGTAGCTGAAACGAGAAGGATGGAGATTGAAAGGAGGGATAGATGGGAGGAGGCTGGATATTGAAAGGAGGGATAGATAGGAGGAGGGTGGACAAGGAAAGGAGGAATAGATGGGAGGAGGCTGGATACTGAAAGGAGGGATAGACAGGAGAAGGATGGACATTGAAAGGAGGGATAGATGGGAGGAGGCTGGACATTGAAAGGAGGGATAGATGGGAGGAGGGTGGACAAGGAGAGATATTTGTGTGTTCGCACCAGTAAAACCTTCCTGGCTAAGCTAATGAGGAAGATATATTAGTGTGTCGACCTTGTTAGTGATGGATAGGAGTGGTAGGCCTAGGTCGGGGAGGATGGATGGCCTGGCAAAGGAAGCGGAGAATAGGAAGCTTAGTGAACAGGAGAAGCCATACTGAGGAACAAGACGATTAGGAGGCCACGGAGAGGTAAAAGGTAAAGTTGGGGGACATACACCAGCTGCGCGTGGCCTCGGTGCTCACCTCCGTCACTTTAACCCCTGAGCCTGTCACGGAAAGGAAAGACGAAAAGGAAAGAGGAGGAACGGTCAGGTGTTATGAAGCAATGAAAGAAAACAGGTTAGAGGAGGAACGGTCAAGTGTTATGAAGCAATGAAAGGAAACAAGACTAAATCATCGAGCTATGAAGGCCAGAGAAGGAATGGGAAAGAGGGATAAAATGAAGAAGAGAAAAAAGCTATATGATTTGTCAGGCGTTGCGAAGCGGTGCAGGAAGAGGAATGGGAATGGAAAGATGGACAAATTGAAGAAGGGAAAAATGCTGGATGGTTGTCAGGCGCAACGAAGCAATTCAGGAAAGTGAGATTAAATCATGGAGACATAAAGGACAGAAAGGGAATGGGGAAGAGGGACAAATCGGAGAAGCGTAAAAAGCTAGATGAGGGAAGAAACGGAATGCAGAACAGAGAAAAAAGGAACATCGGAGAAGCAAAATAACTGATGAAAAAAAAAAACGAAAGGACACCAAAAAAAGACGGAATATGAGCCGAACAAATGACACAGATGGAGAGGAAGGAATGAGACTGGATGAGAAAAAAAGAAAAAGAGCACACACACAAATGGAAATTCGCACATGAAATCGCGGAGAGGCAAAAGAAATGCTGCTGCAAAGAGATATAACAGAAATTCACACGACATGTTTAAACCCTGGCGGCATGTCGACAGCTGCATGGTTTCCTTTGTAGCGCAGAAGGTAGACTAATGAAAGAGGAGCGCGGCGCCCCCGGCAGTGGTAACACGGTTATGCGAGTCAGGCCACTGCGGTGTACACATTCTTTCTCTGGGATTTCCTGTCCGTTTAGAATAGAGATAAAATAAAATTAATTATTATTATTATTATTATTATTATTATTATTATTATTATTATTATTATTATTATCATCATCATCATCAGTATTATTGTAATCATTGTTATTATAATTATTATTATCATTATTACTTTAATAATTTCCTGACAGCAAAATGTATGATAAAAGAGAATCATGATTTATATGAAAGAAAAGAACATCGTAGTAATTAAAATCAGGTCACGAGATGTCTCGTTCATTTTCAGTCCAATCACCTAATTTTCCACCTCCTCATGCATCTCTTATCTATCAGCCAATCAGTGATTGGTTCCTCACTTTACAAAATCAGTTCCATCAATCTGAAGGTCATTATCGGCCGTCCACTCGCCTCACCAAACACTTGCCTGCCTCGCAAAACTCGGGCTGCCTCGCTCAACGCTCCTCTTTTCCTGACGCTCCGTCATGCATTTGGTATCTACAACAAACTGGTTTTGTGTCGCTGAGGGCAAGGTATGGTACTTCATCAATGTTTAGGATGCAGCACGATGTTTTGCGGTGGTGTGGTGTCTTATGTTATAGTACAATAATTTAGTTGTGATAGAGAACGATATCAAGTAATCGTATGTTAATTTAGGGATTATTTTCGTATATCACAATAAGCTAACAAACAACTTATCTGCATATCAAATTTTCAGATAAGGCTCTTGAAGCTATGACATTTCTATAATATATGCAGCAAACTAATGTGCAGTAATATTGTGGCGTTCCCGTCATTTGAATCCTGATGCATCGAATAAATTTTTCACGATACGTTGATACTTTTCCCTGAGCCTAATATTGTTACATAATACATTTACACTGGAATGCGATATTGGGGCGGCGCGCGGAGAAGCTCGAGCACCGATACCAGGATCACGGAATACATATCTGCTAATGCGTGCGTGAATCCATGACTATTCCGGATGCGGTCACTGGAATTTGATGATTACTGTCTGAACAATTCATAATCAGTATTTATGTGGATCTAAAACCTATGATAACAATGAAAACAACAGCGATAATAGGAACACTAATGAAAATAACAATAATAGTGATGACATAATAATAATAATGATAATAATAATAATAATAATAATAATAATAATAATAATAATAATAATAATAATAATAATAATAATAATAATTTGTGTTATGATTATCAGTCTAATACATGTAAAAAGTTTTCAATAATAGCAACAATAACACCAGCGGCCTTTTTTTATTTACACCTTTTTTTGTTGCCCTTGAGATGTTTCTTTAGCTGAAAAAAAAACAATAATGATAGTAATAATAACTAGCGGACCCCGTGGATATACTAGGATAAACCTCGTAATCCTCCTCCTCTGCCTCTTAATCCACTTCAAAATCTCTTAATCCTCTTCCTCCTCCTCGTATTCCTCCTGTAAACCTCTTTATCCTTTTCTGAAACCCGTAATCCTCTTCCATTTCCTTTTAATCCTCTTATAAATCTCTTAATCCTCTTCCTTTTCCTCTTAGTCCTACTTCTTTTCCTCTTAATCCTCTTCTAAAACTCGTAATCCTCTCTCATTTTCTCTTAATCCTCTCCTAAACCACTTAATCCTCTTCCTTTTCTTCTTAATTCCCTTCTAATTATCTTATCCTCTGCCTCTTCCTCGTAAACCTCTAAGGCCCCCTTCACACGAGCGGTTTTCTCCCGGGTGGTTTTCCGGGCGAAAACCGCGCGGTTTAGAAAACAATTAAGCTCAATGAGGCCCTTCACACGCTGGCCGCACGGCTATATTCCCCCGTGCAATGATACCAAGGCCGGAGGAGCGACTGAAGCTACATTCAATGTGTAGATATGATAACAAGTCAAAATGTGTAGTTATGATAATAAGACCGGATAACGGAGTTGAGTCTGTCGAATTATTCCAGATAACGGGGTCGAGGCTGTTACCAAGGATACCAAGGCGTGAGACACGGAGGAAGGAACGAAGGAAGGAAGAAAGGAAGGAAGGGAGGTACAAGCGTATTAATATATAGATAGCGTACTATATAATGGTCTAACACACTACTTCATTGATATCAATGATACTAATATCAATGATGTTACCAATAAAAATAATATTAATAACGATGATCACGAAAACTGTAACCGTGCTTGGGTTTTAAGATTTACGAAAATTTTTAATCCGAGAAAATATACAGTAATAAATAACAAAAATACTGCTCAGAGAAGGGTACGAAACAAAATGGTCACAGCGTTCCGAAGCATTGAGACTACTACTGAAACAAGAGAGAGAGAGAGAGAGAGAGAGAGAGAGAGAGAGAGAGAGAGAGAGAGAGAGAGAGAGAGAGAGAGAGAGACTAATGCACGATTGAGGTGAAGCCGACAAGTGGTTTAAAATAAGGAAAAGCAATCAGAAGGACGGAATAAGAGGAAGAGAAAGAAAGAACATAGGAAGAAAGATGGAAGGAACAAAGGAGAACTGATTAATCTACTTCGGCGCCGCAACTACTGTGGTCACTTGGGAAGGAGGGGGAAACAGGGACAAAAAAAGGAAAATAAATGGAAGGGAGATGTAAGAAGTTTTCAAGCCATTGTTCTGGTGGGCGGCTCGGGGTGATAAATACACGTGGGGGTGAAAGAAATGTCTCGGCGGTGCAACACGACGCTCGATCTTCGCTTACACTGGGAGCGAGAAACAATGACTTCGAGGCGGCAAGTGTAACCAACGGCCATTCTATTCCGCCGAGAGAGAGAGAGAGAGAGAGAGAGAGAGAGAGAGAGAGAGAGAGAGAGAGAGAGAGAGAATTATCATTGACCATAGGGATGTAAGAAGTAGGACGAACACAACATAACACGTGTGGTGGACTCAGCGGCCCAGGAGACACGAGGAAGACGCCTTGTGAGGATCGAAGTGTGGATGGAAGCGCCCTGTGGCCCACCTTTCCTCGCATCGGTTGTTATATTACGTACACTCGTCTCCCTTTTGTCTTTCTCTCAGGGACGAGGCGCCGTGTCCACACAAAACAGGAGGAAGTATTCTAAAGGTGACGCCGAGACGGGTGTATAGCTTTTGTTGTGCGTCGCCGCCCGGAGAGTCTCGAGCGTTATGAAAGCTGCGCCTCGTCATGTAAAAGGCTATTCGTCTGTTGGGTTTGTTTAGCCTCGCCCGTCCAGAGTCTGAGTATAATTTATAGCCCTCGCTCCACATGCCTTGTACTCAGCTACGCTTTTTCCACTCCCTCACAGGCTCGGTTTTTACAGTGCCTTGTGTTTTCTGTGTAAACTTTAATTGTTCTGGGCTTCAAAAAGTGGAGTGGTATGTGAGAGCATGAAGATAGCCTTACACAGAAGCTAGGATGACACTATGACTATAGCAAAAATAAATAAAAACTGACAAATTAAACTCGGCTGCAATACTAATAAAATGCATTAAAAACTCGGCTTCCTTTTAAATTGCAAATTCAAAGGAGGGACGAGGTAACAGTTGCCCGTTTGGTGTGGGCGTAATTAAGGTCATAGACGGAGTAGAGGCTAGCTGTAATTTAATCTCCAGCCTTACGTTTCATTAAGAATTTTATTGAATCTGATATTTTATGGCTACTTTATTGTACCTCATAACCTGGCGGGAAGGGAAAGCCAGGCATGACGAAGGGGACAACATAAGCCAAGGATTCTCCCTAAAGTCCTAAAACATGCGGTAAAATTCTAGAATTACACCCACCGAGCAGCTGACCGCCAGTGACAACAATCAACGGCACATTGCGAAGCGTATCGTGAATAATTAAATATAAAGTTAAAGCTAACCTAACCATACATGACATGTGCTCCGCTGCCGAAATGCGATAAATGGTAATGAAATCCTCTATATATGCCCCCAGGCCATATTTTAAGAAATTAATATCTCACAAACGAAGTATTTGCTACGCCAGTGTTATCATCACAAAGTACTTCTCACAGTGTCCTTCGCAGTGGGACGGGTGTACTTCTGGAATAACATCGAACCACCGTGTTAACACTACAATTCATCAACATTACCAAGCACACTCACCTGACATTCTGCCTCCTTAGTCCTGGCGGCAACTCATCACGACCCGCGCCGCGGTGACGTGACGAGCCTCGTGCGGGGAAAACAACTGTCAGGGTGTCAGTGATGGCGCCCACTTGTTGACTGGGTTGGCTACACCACTTTGTTCCTCCTCACGTTGTGTTCCTCAGAGCCCCGCGTGCCCTATATCTCGTTGTAAGGCCTAAACAGAGGACAAGTTTTTCGCACCACATAATTTAAGCAGATCTCAGCTGACCGAGTAGACGCCACACCCGCCAGCCGGCCGCTTCTTTTGTTTACCAGTTGCCAGTCGCCTCAGTCACTCCCGATTGCCAGTTAGCCATTTTCACGGATTTTGTTTACTCCTTTACTTTATTATTTGTCAATTTACTCTTATTACCGAAACATTTCCCCTAAAAATAAGCACAGGCGTCTCATAAAATATAAATGCCCGAGAGAACATTATCATGGCGGCGTTGATGATTTCTGCTGAAGTACCGAAACAACGGACTCCAATCTTATTTTTGTTCTCATACACCAGAAAGATATATTAGAAATACAAATTCGTAGTAATATATTTTATGCAAAGCAAAAATATTGTCAATCCTCTTTATGCTATGCTGTAGACGTTTTTATGGTCGCGTTCGCAATCTGGTACCGGTACCGTACCGTTTAGCTGGTACCAGTACCTGCGCACCCCTACTCATTACGTCTGCGCCATCTTGGCAGGCTGAGTGAAATGGAGGTGTGCGTTTATGATATACGTGTATATATATATATATATATATATATATATATATATATATATATAGATATATATATATATATATATATATATATATATATATATATATATATATACACACACACACACACATCGCATCGCGCACGAATGTTACGTAACCGAAGATGGAATAGCCTGGGTTAGTTAACCGAAAATGCAGTTGTCTGTTTTATCCTTATGAAAAAAGATATTCCAGCTTCTATGATCCATATGATGTCCTGCGCATATTACGATGATATATATAAGTACACAATATTGCATTCTATTTGTTATATGAATCGACTCAAGTCATGCATTACTTCGTCATCCTTTCCATATTCTTGCAGTGCAGTGTTCAGATACAGCAATGATAGTTACAAAAAATAGTAAATAGTTTTCCCTAACAAAATGTAACAAAACAACGGTAGGCTGTGTTTTCCCGTTCAATATACAGGGCGTTTATGTGAAGGAATAATTTGAACCTATTGATAATATTAATGTGACTAAAATTAACATCCGTAGGAATATAATTCTTAGGAAAAAAATATTCCAAAGTAAGCAGCAACTCATTCCTACTTCAATCGTATCTAAGTAAATCGAAGTGGTACATTATTGTATATTGTATTTGTGGTACACTGCCGGATAGATTTTTCCCACATCACAGTGTAAATATTTGGTTACTCTTTGTCCAGACGAGTGGGGTGAGTGGCCGCGGCCTGTGCTGAATAGTGCGGTCAAGGAGACAAAAAAGGCGTGGAGATGTTACAATGTAATGTTGTCAGAAGGGAGCAGCGACCTTGGGCTGCGACTTAAATTATGTTACAAACATCAACCATCAACAATGGAAATATTCATAATACACACATGGGACTGACTCGCATCAATGGGAAGATAAGTCTCGGTGCGCCACACAGGTCAGTAAATAAATGTTGAATGGTATAAGGTTAGACGGCGACCCCTGACGGCGAACATTTCGCGATGAGGCTCGAATGTCAGGCGTCAGGCGCCGCCGGCGACTAATGGCCACTCGCGGCGGAAACAACTCAGACATCTTGTTTGGGAGGACTTTGAGAAGCATTCCCCGCCCCACGCCGCCGACCCGCCAGCACGCGCCGCGAGGGAAAGCTGGGTGAAGCAGTGGTATATTGGTAGTAGTAGTACCGTAGTAGTAGCAGTAGTAGTAGTAGTAGTAGTAGTAGTAGATAGTGACAACAGCAGCACTGCAAAAATCAATTAAAAGTTGACCACACAACTTCGAATTTGACAAATCTCAGACAACGTTGACAGTCTCCGCATCTTCATACCAGTCGAACTTTCACTGAGACGCTTTGATTACTTTGTTTTCAAAATAATAGTTTTTGATGAGAGCTCAGTAAGCATAACGTACGGCAACAGGTAGTAATAAAGTCAGCGCCACGCCACGCCATGGGATTGGCAGAAAACAAACTCTTATTAAATACATTGTTATGTGTTAGGGGAGATGAGCCATATCTAAAGTTGTCGCGTTTTTCACACACTATCACCAATTCATATCTGATCCGATCGTCTGTGAGTCACTGAAATAGAGAATCTGAAATGACGGCAGCCAAAAGTATTGGGGATCGACAATCAGCTATTTGGAATCAGAATCGAGACTATCAAATATCGGAAACCACGATAAATGGAAAGCAGGGTATCGGATATTTACTACCGAGGGAGCCATGAAACGTAGAAGTCAGGAAACGCGGATGTGGTGACTCACTGAACTTCCAAAGCTGGAAATTGAAATTTAGGAAAATTCTAAAGAGAGAATATAGGAATCCAGAATCTGGGCGGGAGGCGAGGCGGGGACGGGGAGTACTTGCCAAGATCCAGCAGATGTACGAGCCTACTCTTTTCCCTCCTTCCCCCTTCCTCTCTCCAGGGGATGAGATATGAGGAGGAAAGAATGCGGAGGAAGAGTAGGAGGAGGAGTTAGGTCACGAAAAGAAAGAGGAGTAAGAGCAAGACTATGAAGAGGAAGAGGAGGGGAAGAAGGACGAGGAGGAGGAAGAGAAGGAAAAGGTAAGGAGGAAGAGGAGGAGGAGGAGGAGGAGGAAATCATTAAACCCTCGTACATACCCGGGCAGCTGGGGCTCTCAGCGCCTGGGGTAGGTCCGCCCCTGGAGAGGAAAATGCTGTGGAAAATGAAGTACTGGAGAATTCCTTGGACTCTTGCAATTCCTTTTCCTTCCTACTATTTCAAAAGACGAGGAAAGGAAGGTGGAGTCCAGAGGAATGTTGAGAGAGGCCAAAGAAATGACCGATAGTTTACATTAATCATTAACACTCAGACAGACTTACACGACTTGTTTTATATTCATCCTTACGAATAAAGATTTATTTATTCAGTGAAAATATATATATTGTGATATTTTTTCTTCGTTATATTAATTTATATTAGCACGATACTGTATGTGTATATAAAACTTGCTAGGTTGCTAAGCATGTAACGTGTGTGTGTGTGTGTGTGTGTGTGTGGGTGGGTGGGTGGGTAGGTGTGAAAGAGAAGAGATTTAACATTCGAAAGAACAGCGAGAAGAAAATGGTATAGAGTGAAAAAGATGAGTTTCATAATCACAGCAAAGGCGGTAGTGGTGGTGGTGGTAGGGATGGTGGTGGTGGCGGCGGTAGCAGTGGTGGTGGTGGTAGTGATGGCGGTGGTCGTGTGATGGAATTGAAAACAGCAGTAAAAATAATGACACTTATACTGTTGATAGCAATTTTATCGGCTATCATTTTGACTGTGATGGGGGGGGTGATGGACAAGGTGGTGACTGTTAACGTTGTGGTGACCTTGATGCCGATGATGATAGTGGTGGGGATGGGCGGTGGGGGCGGCTAATTGCTCACCCCGGACTCGTACACAAGAGAACCTACTGAACCATCACTCTGTCATTAACGTTATTAATTGATGGAGGAATGATGGATCGTCCGCTACCATCATTATTATTATCCTCATTATACCCATCAATCAGGAGTGCCATTATGACGTCGGGTTATTACGAATTTATAAAAAGGTTACACGTCAAAGGGCCAATTAAAAGTTTAACCAAATGAACGGATGTGACTAATTGCCCCTGTACTTGGGCCAAGGACGCGCCACGCTGCAGCTAATTCAATCGGAACAGGTGTGACGCACTCAGGTGAGGGACAAAAAGGGGGGGAGGGGGGGAGGGGGGAGGGGAAATGATGTTGGTAGGTGACATGCATGGTAATGTGAATGGTACGGTATGGTATGGTATGGTATCGTATGGAATGGGGTTGTATAAGTTGTGTGTGTGTGTGTGTGTGTGTGTGTGTGTGTGTGTGTGTGTGTGTGTGTGTGTGTGTGTGTTCATACAAAAGGAGATCCAACCTTAGCTTTTGCCATGAAAATATTCACAATTCATGAAAAGAGAGACAGACAAAACAAAATCGCAGCAACAGAGGGAGAAGCGGTCTCTTCCTTGCTTCCTTGTCCAGGCGTCAGGGCCAACAGGGCGGAGGAGAGACGACAGGTTGCTCTCCGCGTCCTCGGGCTCGATCTCGCTCTACCTTCACCATTTCGTAACAAAACTAGGAACCATTTAAACTATACATATACTGGAAGATGTGTTTTTTGCTTTTCGTCGAAGCTGCTGCCACCATGTTGTCACCGTGTTCTCCCTTATAATAACCTAAAAACAAAAGGTTACAAGTGAAAAATCTAAGCTGGAAACTTTCACAAACAGTATGTTACAAAGTTCGTCCATTCACCACCACTGAGTCCATCACAGCACGCGCGTCCTGGTGCCGCCACGGCGCCGTCAGACAAGTGTGCTCCCCTCCTCGTCTCTGTCCCGGCCAGCCACACGCGGCTGCTGGTCCTGGGCACAATCGCCTTCCTGGCCCACCTTGTCTGTCTGGCACTGGCTCTCTCTCCCTTCTCCCTCGTCCATGGGGGAGCTGGCCCTATACACCCTACACGCCCCCTCCACACTACATGCTGTTCTCGGGCCCTGCGACATCCTCTTCAATGGACTGTCCGACTCTTTCGAATAGGTTCTCACCGGCAGGGACATCGTGGCACGCACCGGGTTGTGGCACTCCCGGGAGCCCACCGACCAGTCAGTCTCGCTGCCGTTCGGGAAAGTGTCCGCGTCCGAGACACTCTTGGTGCTCGTCGCGCCACTCATGCACCGCTCACTACAGCTGCTCGAACTGATTTCAGCACCATACTCGTTCACGACGTGGACATCGCACTCCATCACGCCGTTGTGGAACTCCTGCGAGGTGGAGGCACTTTTCGGGTGGCCTGGAAGTCTCCCGTCAGAGCCGTCGTGGACTTGCGAAATGCTTCTGGAGAAACTCTTACTCCTCAGTTTGAAGGATTCTCCGTGACGCTTTTTGCCCGTGAAGGACGTGGCCCGCCGGTTGTTCGTGTACTTCACGGAGTGGGAGCGACGCGGCGAGTAGCGAGGCATCAACTCGCGGTCGATGTAGTCGAAGTTGTACTTGAGTGGAGGAGGCTTTAGCGTGTGTTCCTCCTCCTTCGCGTACGTGTGGACGACCTTGGCTGAGGAGCGCTGCTGGTGACCTCGATTCTTGCCATAGTTGACCTTGACAGGACTCGAGTGCCGCCTTTTTATGGCACCGTCCAGCTTTTTTAGTGCCAAGTGAACGCCGGTGGGAGACTTGGCAACCTGTTTGGGCGAGAGTGTGAAACAGGTCCCCAGGGTGCCATCATCGCTGCCTTCAAGTTGATCGTCTCCTTCCTCGACCTCCAGGCAGACGCCCTCCACCTCGATGGCCTCCAAGTCAAGATCGAGGTCGTCCTCATCGAGTTCATCCTCTTCGTCCTCGTCAAAGTCATCAAGCTGCTCATCGTCGCTCACCTCCAGCATCATGTCTCCGCAAAGCTCAAGCTCCTCGGCGACATTGTCCAGATGAGGAGACCTGAAGACGAGGTGGAAATACAAAAGGTTATCCACAGACCTAAAGAGAAAAGGTCATTAAAGGTACTGAACACCGTGCTGCAAGAAAACGTTGCACCCTGAGGAGAGGAGAGCGCTGCAAATGATTTAAAAAAGAGCTCAGCAAAATAACAAATAAGAGCGCTGCGACCTTATTAGAGGATTAGAGTAAGGGAGAAAATTACAACCGTACTGCACTTAAATCGCAAGTCACATCGACATAGCTGTAATTCCAGGAAAGCGCTGCAACCTGCACTTAAGTCTCGTTGTGGAGTATCAGAACACCGTTAAACAAAATTTGATAACTTGAGGGGTTACTTTACACTTTTTTGTGGTCCACTGAATTACAAGCATTTTTTTTATTGTGTTCCCCTTGGTCTCTCCTAGACACACACACACACAAAAAACATGAACACAAAGACAACAACCACAAGATTTTTTAAACATGCTATTAGTAAGTATGAAGTTCTGTGGCTAGTTTGGCCTTTTAATTCCAGTTTCGGGACGAGGGTTAGTCAGAAGTGTTGGGTTTTCACAGAGTTGAGCCGATATATTACAAACGCAGTCGTAACAAGTGCCCCCCAAAACTTAACACGTCTTTGAAAAACGGCTCAAAAAAGACAAATCAACCACATTATCGTCGATGAAGCCTAACACCACGTTTAAATAATCAGGCAAACATCATCAAACTCTACCTGAACGGAGACGCCTTGTTGGGGGAGTGTGACGGGGGCGGCTGGCTGACGGCGCCCATATACCTGTAGGCCCTGAAGGAGGCGGGCGGCGTGGTCTCCTCCGGAATGATCAGCTCCTCTGGGGTCGTCAGCAGGTCAGTCGCCGTCACCTCAGCATCGAACTCGGACTTCTCCTCCACGACGGTGTCCAAGTCTATCTCCGGCATCGGCTTGAACCTGTGGGAGAAGAGTGAGGAAGGGGAAGAGAGGGAGGGTAGGGCAAGGGAGGAGACGAGGAGAAGAGGGGAAGAGACCAGAACAGAGAGATGAGGAAAGGGGAGGAAGAGAGAAGAGAGGAGGAAAGAGAAGAGAAGAGAAGAAAAGGAAAGGATGGGAGAGAAAAGAAAGGAAAAGAAAAAACGAAAACATGAAAGGCGAGAAGAAGAAAAGAAAGGAGAGGAGAGGAGAAATGAGTAAAGAAAAGGGGAGAAGAGCCGAATAGATAAGAAGTGTTTAGGAGGAGAGAGAGAGAACAAGAGCATATAGAAGTGAGGAGACGAGATGAGAGGAGAGGAGGGGAGTGTTAAAACGGGGCAGGCAGAGAATATAACAAAATCAATAATGTAAATGCAACGCAGAGTTTGCACTAAATATCAAATCACGATAAAAAGTTATAAATTCAACCATTGTGCACACATGAAGGAGTTAAGAGCGAACACAGGAAAGTTTTAGATATAATGACTCTCTCTCTCTCTCTCTCTCTCTCTCTCTCTCTCTCTCTCTCTCTCTCTCTCTCTCTCTCTCTCTCTCTCTCTCTCCATTTCTCTTTCCATCTCTCTCCATCTGTATCTCCATCTATCTATTCATCTATCTGTTTATCTATCTATCCATCTATCTATCTATCCATCTATCTCCGTACCTCACAAGGGCCTTCTTCCTCTTTTTCAGCCGGTGAGCTTTTCCTGTAAGAGAAAGAGAAAACGCGAGGTGAGATAACTAGAACATTACACCTGGACGACAGTAGGAATATTTCTATCATTATTATTTACGAAAAGACATTAATACAGGTAGACACAACAGACAGCACCGGCTCGCTAATGTATCCCAGAATCGAGGTCATCATATTTTGTCTTGCCCGAGGTCTGTCTGTGGGTTTGCAAGAGCCCCAGAATCCGAGCGCATCCATGAAAGGCAAGCTCTCTCTCTAATTTCTTTCTCTTTGCTTTCTGCTTCTGAAGAATATAATAGAAGGGAGAAAAATGAAGTTGCTGACTCTAGGCAAACTTGAGAACTCGTGGTTGAATGATATCTCTCTCTCTTTCGTCCCAAGATTTCTCCGCCTCATTGTTTGGTGAGGTTGTGTTATGTAAAGGGTTTCTCGAGGAGTCATTTTCTGTTTATCTTTTTACACGCTTTCTTTTTTTTTTCATTTTTATTCCTTTCGTCTCTCTTACTTCCCTTCCTCCCTCTCACTCCACCTCATCTCTTCTCGTTCTTTTTCTCTTTCTTACTTCTGTATTTTCCCAATCATATTCTTATTCCTCCTCCTCCTCCTCCTCCTCCTCCTCCTCCTTCTTATCTTTTCTTTCTGCCATCTTATTTTCTGCCTTAACGTTTTCTGCTTGAATCTTACACATATTTCATATTTTAGAACATACCATTTCTTTGTCTGATAACTTATACGTTCCTGGTGTGTGTGTGTGTGTGTGTGTGTGTGTGTGTGTTACTTGTCAAAGGCGGCGTATTAGCATATGAAGAGGCTTTCCCCCATAACTCACTCCCCAATTTCCATATTCATTCCAAACGGTGATTCATGGAGCCCGGGTGAATTGATTTCTTTCACAATATTTTCAGGAACATGAATACGTAAGTGTACAAAGGATCAGTAGATAGGTATGATAATCTTAAAATATTTTCAACCTTACTCTTCAAAATTCATATCATCATCATCATTATCATCATCATCATCATTATCATCAAATCTTCAAAATTATTAACGTTATTTTTACCAGTAGCTTTGTCAGTATCCATTTATCCCCAGGCAGAGCGTATCGTTATTTTGGTGCAGATAGTTTCGTTTTTATTTTTCAAAACGTGAAATACTTGGCATTATGAAAAGAAAACATTGAACATCTCTGAAAAGTTACAGACCTAGAAACTCTCCTGTCTCGCAACTTTCTCAGAATCATGTTATCTTCCTTTGTTTGAAGCAAGGCAACATTTTCATTGGGCAATTTTCTTTTTTTACCAGAATGTACGATGCCTCTCCGGCTCAGGTATTGTACAACAGTTTTCTGATAAATGACGACAGTGCACAATATTTTTGAGTGTGATAACGTAATGCGATAATATTTTGACCTGATACATTACGACAATATCCACGTATTATATGACCGAGTACGACACTTTCAGGGCAGAGGCACGACGCACATTTAAGGGGATACTACTTACCGTTGGTGCAGCGGCTGGACAGGATGGAGGAGCCGGAGGTGAGTTCAAGGGCCGACCCGGAGGACTCCACGCTGAGGGGGGAAGAGGGGCGTTAAGGGAGGAAGTCAACGATAACAGACTGGGTACGATTATTATTTAGTTATCTATGAGGTAGTACAAGTAGTAGTAGTAGTAGCAGTAGTAGTAGTAGTAGTAGTAGTAGTAGTAGTAGTAGTAGTAGTAGTAGTGGCAGAAGCAGAAGTAGTAGTAGTAGTAGTAGTAGTAGTAGTGGTGAGACTAATCAACAAACACACCATCTCAGCACACGCACTCCATACATCCCTCCCAGCACCAGCCAGACACACCTACTCGCGACCTCACCTGTGGGCGTTCTTGGCGGTGATGCGAGCCCGCCGCGCCCTGTACCTGAGGCCGCAGATTACCAGCATCACCAGCACGGGAAAGCCGATGATGCACGTGATGATGGGCACCACCACCACCCGCGGCGCCACTGCAAGCACCAAACACACCACATTAGTCGCTATTCATGACTCCTCCTCTGACGCTGCAAGTGCTTCCGTATTACCTTCTTCATTCAGCTTTTTTTCTTTTCCTCCTCCTCTTCTTCCTCTTTTTAGCTTTACGTCTTATTTTCTCCTACCTTTTCTCCTCCTTACTCTTCCTCCCCCTCCTCCTTTTCCTCCTCCTCCTCTTCTTAGCTCTACGTCTTACCTTCTCCTACTTTTTCTCCTCCTTACTCTCCCTCTCCCTCCTCCTTTTCCTCCTTCTCCTCCTGACCTATTTTGAAGACATTTTGCATTTTTCGCCCCCTGGCATTTTGTTGACGAATAACAAATGATTCCTCTGAGCCTTTCATTCTCCTTCCTGCCTCCTTCACGTAGCCCACCTCCTCCTCCTCCTCCTACTCTTCCTCCTCCTTCGCTTCCTCCTCCTCGTGACCTACTTAAGCATGAAAAACAAGGCAAAGTCGTCGTGAACAGCGGGCAAATATTAAAGCAAATAACAAACGACTCCTATTTTTCCTTCCTTCCCCTTCCCCCTCCTCCTCCTCCTCCTCCACCTCCGACGCCTCGGGCCGCCCACACATCACCCGCAGGCAAACGTTACGACAAATAACAAACGTTTTCTTGCGGCCTCAAGCGGGAACGTAATATCAGAAAAGAGCAATTGTGATGATGTTTATGTTTATAGCTACGATAACCCTCCCTCACTTCTCCTCCGCCGCCTCCTCCTCCTCCTCTTCCTCCTCCTCCTCCTCCTGCTCCTCCTCTTTCTTATGCATTTCGTTGCCGATAAGCCGCTTTTATCGGAAAACGGATTTGGGTGCATGGAAGACCGGGAGTGCTTGTCCGCATGAGGATACTAAGCCTTGTGTGTGTGTGTGTGTGTGTGTGTGTGTGTGTGTGTGCGTGTGCGTGTGTGTAATATCAGTTCCGGACCTGCACAATAGGGTGGGTATTAAGACTGCATTGCATGGATTGAAAACTAAGGGAGAGAAAGGAGATTGCAACACCTTTACCTGGCCGTGGACCTTTAAAGCTGGGGTTGTACTGCGAGTTCTTAAAGTTGGGGTGAGAGGAGGAGGTGGAAGCGAGGGAGGCACGGAGGGAGGGCGAGGGGAGAGAGTAGCAGCTTGAAAGGAGAGGTGAGGGAAAAGGTGACCCCGAGGTGAGAGGATGAAAGGAGATGGAGTGAGCGGGAGAGTGAGGTGAGGGTAGGAATGAACAGCTTGAAAACAGGGGTGAGTGGAAAGATGGCAGGGAGGATGAGGAAAAAGGTAACTCCGAGGTGAAAGGACGAAAGAAGGAGTAGGAGACAGATGGTAAGAATGAACACCTTGAAAATAGCTTCGAGGGAAAAAATGGCAGAGTGACGAGAGGAAAGGAGAAGCATGTAAGGAGGGGAAGGAAAGGATGAGCCTGAGGGTGATGTCAGGAAGAAGCAGCTGGAGGGAAGGAAGGAAGGGAGGGGGGAGTGAAAATGAGACGCAGGGAAAGGTAGACAGAGAAGCAGAATGAAATGGAGAGCTGAAGGGAGGAGGGAAAGGAAGGTAAACAGAATTTGATGAGGAGGAGGAAGGAGCTGAGGAAGGGGATTAAAGACGAGTAAAGAAGGGTTCAGAAATGGTAAGTAAAAGACCAAGTATGGAGGAAGGGAGAAGTAGGAGAACAAAGGAGCAGAACAGAAAAAGAAGAGAGCATTACTAAAGAGTAGGCTACAGGAAAGAACGATAGAGAATTAGCATGGAAAGACGGCAAGCATGGAAGGAGGGAGAAGCAGCGGAATGAACAAGATCAAGAAGAATAAAGAAGTCAACGCTAAAGGGCAAAGGAAAGGGCGATAGATAAGAGAAGGGAAAGAAGTGTTAATTAAGGGGAGAGAGAGGAGGAGGATAGAATGCGCAATGGAGGGGAAAAAGCATTGGGAGAGGAGGGAGAGGGGAGGAGCTAGTGTGTGTGTGTGTGTGTGTGTGTGTGTGTGTGTGTGTGTGTGTGTGTGTGTGTGTGTGTGTCGATAAAAAATAGCCCGGTCTTATTAGCATACATGAATAACGAGCCCGAAACAGACAGACCGTCACCCTATATTGCATTAAAGAGTCTCACCCAATGGCCGTACTGAAATTTAATAACACAGTAATTAAATGTAGTTAGAATATTATAGTCGCAAGTAAATATATCACAAAGCAAATAATTACCCTCTTTCATTAGTCAATCATTAGCTTGTTAAGCATAATGACCCATCAGTATAAGAAGTAATATCATATAGCTAATCATATTTCAGTAACGGACACTTTTTTTTCTATAACAAGACAAGTAGAAAAGAACAAACACTTCCACAGTTCGCTTCGCCATGGCCACGCAATAGATACGTTCAGTCGTTCAGCGCAAGACGAAAGAGGAAGAGGAGGAAACGGAGGAGCCAAAAGTCAACAGCTGTCCGGCAACTTATCAAGGAAGTTAACAAAGGCACAGAGGAAGTCAGCGAAGCGTGGAGGGAGTCAGAAAGAGCAAGGGAGTCACAAGCAAAGCCAAACACGGAGCTCCAGGAGACGAGGCGATACTAATAAGGTGGAACTCGTCAAAGAAGGGATCGCGTTCCAATACAGTGTGGCGATAGACTAGTACACATTGGGACGCTCCTTCTTCTTAATGGATAACGAAGTGCAAGATGGTAGAAGGCCCGCCACACACACACACACACACACACACACACACAAGGAAAAGTTGGATAAATTTAAGGAAAAGTTGGATAAATTAAGGACAAGTTGGATAAATTAAGGAAAAGTTGGATAAATTTAAGGTAAAGCTGGATAAGTTAAGGAAAAGTTGGATAAATTTAAGGAAAAGCTGGATAAATTTAAGGAAAAGCTGGATAAATTAAGGAAAAGTTGGATAAATTTAAGGTAAAGTTGGATAAATTTAAGGAAAAGCTGGATAAATTAAGGACAAGTTGGATAAATTAAGGAAAAGTTGGATAAATTTAAGGAAAAGCTGGATAAATTAAGGACAAGTTGGATAAATCTTAAGGAAAATGTGGATAAATGCAGATACGGAGACGGGACCACACGAGCGTAAAGCCCAGGCCCTATAAAGCTACAACTAGGTAAATACAACTAGGTAAATACACACACACACACACACACACACACACACACACACACACACACACACACACACACACACGTCTATTCTCATCCTCTAAGTCCCTTCACTGCTTCCATAACACCACAGGAACACGATACCACATCCCCGCATCGCCGCACTCAATCATTCTCCTCTCCCTCCGTCGTCTTAAAATCCATACAAAACACACCACAGCAGCACGCCACATCACAGCACCACAACGCCACCACATCCGCCACACCACGACGCCAAGGCCCCAGTGTGTGTGTGTGTGTGTGTGTGTGTGTGTGTGTGTGTGTCCAGATAACGACCCACTTCAGACAAATGACCTCCACAGGGAAACGAGATCCTTAACCACCCCCGTCTCCTTTCACGCAACACCACCCACTACGCTGGTCTCTCTCTCTCTCTCTCTCTCATCGCCACGCCCTTTACCATAATTCTCTTTCACCACAACATCAACTCCTTAGTGAAGCAATTATGTCTTAAGATGGCATAATAATATTAATAACCTCCTCCTTCTCCTCTTTCTCCTCTTGTTCCTTCTCCTTCTAAGCTGTTTCTCTCCCCATCCCCTTCTCTTAATCATCCTCCTTCTATCTCTTTCTCCTCCATTTCTGACTCCTCCTCCTTATCATCAAACTCTTCCTCCTCTTTATCTTTTTTTCCTTGCTTCTCCTCCTCCTTCTCTCGTTCTTTATCATCTCTTTCCTTTCCATCCCTTCATTAACTTCTTCCCGACTTTCTTTCACACTGCCTCTTATTAACCTTCCCTTTCTCTCCTATTCTGTTTTTTTTTCTTCCCTTCTCTCTTTTCCTTTCCTCTCTACTCCTCTCTCCTCTCTTCTTCTTCAAACTTTACCCTCTCCCGTTTTGTAGTTGTCTTCTCTTTTCTACTCTCCTTGCTCTCTCTCTCTCTCTCTCTCTCTCTCTCTCTCTCTCTCTCTCTCTCTCTCTCTCTCTCTCTCTCTCTCTCTCTCTCTCTCTCTCTCTCTCTCTCTCTCTCCGCGAATCTCCAATATTGCCTTTCCCAATTTTACTCGTCTTCCATAATTCCCGGACTTAAGCTGCATGTTTGTCTGTCTGTCTATCCGTCTATCTGTTTGTCTGGTCCTAAGAGCATTGTAGGTTTATTTCCAAAGCTGTCGATGTCTTAACAATAAGAACAACAACAACATCAACACAACATGCTTATTTATCAACACAGTCTTACGAGGTACAACTCCGATTACTCCATGAGTCTCTTTTTTTTATTTGTAGGATTGCCAAAGCGGAAAGTCGGGTCCGGGGAGTGACAATATAGTAAAAACACTAGCAGAAAATAAAACTAAGCGGGCAAACACGGGAGAAAGTTTGGCGAGAGGGCGAGAGGAAAAACAAGCGAGGAGAGGAGAGGCGAAGAGAGGGGAGAGAGAGAGAGAGAGAGAGGGAGTGGATGAGAGGAGGTGGAGGAGGAGAGGGAGGAAAGAGAGAGAGAGAGGGATACAGGTGCCGGGAGGTGAATAGAGAAAGGAAGAGGGTGAAAGGGGAAAAGGAGAGAGAAGAGACAGAAGAAGGAACGAGGAACAGGCGAGACAAAACAAAAAAGGAGAAAAGAGAAAGCATTAAATAAAGGAGAAAGCAGGAGAGAAGGAGAAAAGGAAGAGACGAGAAGGGGCAAAAAAATGATAAGGAAGAAGGCAAGAGATAAGGTAAGGGGAGGAGAGGGAAGATAAGAGAAGAAGAGGGGAGGTACAAAAAAACAAAGGCGAGAGGAGGCGATGAGAGATGAGAGAAGGCGAGAGACAGACGGAAGGAGGAGGGGAGAGGGAAAACGAGAGGAGGAGAGGGGAAGAGGTGAGGGTGGGAGAGGGGGAGCACTATACGGTGGGGAGAATCGAGGCGCCGAGGGGACCAGCCTGACCTTTTAGAACAGTGTTAACCTTTTTTCCATCACCCCTTGGAGAGCCTTTTTGTTTCCCTTTCTTTTCTCCAGGGCGGGAAAGGAGGTGGGGAGGGAGGGAGGTTAGGCCTTTCTCTGAGTCTGAGGCACTCGGTTCGCTTCCTCTGCGACTACAAAAATAGAACAGGCACATAATGCGTCTATATATCAGTCCTGTCGTGCGTGTCCTGCGCCTCATCACGCGGACTGTTGGGGCAGGTCAGGACGGGAGCACGGCAGGGAGCATGAGGATGGGGCAGTGAAGTGGGGTGGCAGGGGAAACACGGGAGAAAGTTTGGCGAGAGGGCGAGAGGAAAAACAGGAGAGGAGAGGAGAGAAAGAGAGAGGGGGAGAGGATGAAAGGAGGCGGAGGAGGAGACAGCAGAGGAGGACGGAGTGGATATAAACACGGGTCGCCGCCCTGTCCTCTACCGGCCGGGACGCTCCCTAATGATGTGTGGCGCGGCGCGGCGAGCCAGGACGGGCAGAAGTGATTGGTCCATTACAACCACTGTGGCCCTGAACGCACACCATTAAGGCCGCGATCAAAGCAAATCAGGTAATCGCTCAATCACACTTAAATTATATGTGTGTTCGGCGAGTGTCAGTCAAATCACAATTCACTAACGAGAGTCGTGATCAAAGCCAGTTAGGTATTCACAATCACATTTACATAAATTTTGTTCGATGATGATCAATCACGCAAAAAATTATACCAACTACTGAGGCTTTGAAAATGAACGTCACTGTTACGGTAAATTTGGTAATCACGCAAACACTTAATAGATGTGTCCCACGGTTGTCTGTCACGTAAAATAGGCGCTTAATTTGAACCCACTGACAATCACGATAACAAACTACTCACAATACCAAGGCAAGGAGCACATCTAGGGCCATATTTTTAAACATTTCCGCGCCCAAGAACACGTAATTTACTAGTCTTTCGTGGGAGTTTAGGGCATTTCCAGGGGTACTTTTATGACCCTGGTGGAAGTCTGAGCCTTCTTCTGTACCGTGAACCTAAACCCAACGCCAACGCTTGCCTTCTCCCCCTCTCTCCCTCTCCTCCTCTCATTTCCTCTCTCCTCTCCCCTCCCATCTTCTTCTCTCACCTTATCTCTCGACTTCTTCATTTCTTTTCGCCTCCTCTCGCTTCGTTTCTATTTTACCTCCTCTCTCCTTCTCCTATCTTCCCTCTCCTCTCACCTTCTCCCCTCTTCTAATGATGGGAAGAAAGATGAACATAAATATGAATAGTACTGAAAATAAAGAGTGAGTCAGTATTTTATTCGATTATCCTTCATTCCCCTTCCTCGTTTTCCCCGTCATCCTTCATTTCCTCCTCCTCCTCCTCTCTTTTTCTTACTTCTCCTCCAGAAAGACACAGACAATAACGAATACGAGCATTAAGACGGACAAACAAACAGACAGACAGAGGGACAGAAACGTGTTCATATTAGTTAAAAATTTTGTGAAAGGAAATTTGCGCCAAAATCACCGTTCCGGAAAGACACATTATTAATTACCCAGCACAAAAAAAAAGGTAAAAAGTGCGCGCTGAACCATCACTGTTTTCACTAGTATATTTTTCAACGCCTCTGCAATCTGAATTTTCGCTGCAACTTCACAACGAAAATATTTACATGACTTCATAATTAGCTTACAAGGAAAGCAGTTAAACTTCAGTGAACCTTAATTACTGCCGAAGTGAAGGCGGGAGGAGAGCCTTACGAACACACACACACACACACACACACACACACACACACACACACACACACACACACACACACACACACACCAGCTCCTCTGAATAGACACGTAGTTCCTTCAGATCACACATACAACACCAAATAACAAAACAATTCACAGAGATATCACATATAAAAAAACCTCTTATATAAAGTAAAACAAACAAGACAAATGTATTAGGAATCATAAACACGAAAAATAAAAACAAAAGCAAAACGGATGGGATGCGACCACGGCTCCGATCAAGAGAAACAAAACAATAAAACAACTCAAACTTCGGGACATGATGGCCTCAGCAGACACGGTCCCGGCCGCGCTATTCCGCCCCGCGCCGTCATACCCAAAGCGCACCCCTTTAGGAGCTTCACCATTTAGAAAATCCATAATTTAAATATTTTTTTTGTGTATGTATCGCTTGCCATTAAAAACGCCATAGAGAAACACATATACACCACCCGTCCTCCTCCTCCTCTAAAGTTTTTTTCTCAAACTATAAAAATAACGAGAAACGATGAAAATGAAAAATACGAAACAAGTGAAATGAACTTGAAAATCGTCACATAACGCCCGGAGGTAAAAATGTACAGCTGGGAAACAGATGAAAATAAAATGAAAACAGGTGAAAATAAACTAAAAAACAGCATTAGGCTCAACATTAGTTTGAGAACAGCCATTCCTGCGCCTGTCAGTATTGTTGTTGCTGATATTGTTATTGTTGTTACTGTTATTACTGTTATTATTATTGTTATTGTTGTTATTACATGAATCATCACTTTTGCTGCTGTTATTGTTTGTATGTTCATTATTCCTATTATTATTATTATTATTATTATTATTATTATTATTATTATTATTATTTTTATTGTCATTATTATTACTATTTAAATTTTATTCAAACCCTTTGCTTCAGAGTTTCCACAATTTTCTACTGCGGATTATCTCCCCCATTCTCTCTCTCTCTCTCTCTCTCTCTCTCTCTCTCTCTCTCTCTCTCTCTGACAACAAAGGAGTTAAATCGAGCGTCAAAACAAGGAAAAATTCAATAAAAGCTCCAGGTTCCGTTTTACTTGATGAACCCATTTGTGAAACCCAGAGACATTCTTTCTTACCTATATTATTAAAGGCGTGTTTTTGTGTTGTCTGAACCTTATATAGTAGTAGTAGTAGTAGTAGTAGTAGTAGTAGAAGTGTGTGTGTGTGTGTGTGTGCGTGTGTGTGTGCGTGTGTACGTGCGAGGGCCTGACGTAGATGAATGGATGGCTGCGTGGATGAGAGGTGCTATGGAGTGGTTAATTAACTGTTGGTAGGAGGAGGAGGAGGAGGAGGAGAAGTAAGAATATATTTTTGAAAAGGAATTTACTTCATCAGGTCTTAGGGCCTCGGGGTCAGGTAGGGGAAGGGCGAAGAACATCTGTGAGGGGAAGATACGGAGGAATTATGTCCGCACGAAGAATCTGTTGGTGGACACGAGATAACATAATGTAAGGCAAGATTGATTATACACATTCTAGCACTTATAGTTAAATCCGTGGTAACTACACACACAGATAGTTCATGAATAGAAACGGGATACTGAACACGATGAGGTGATAAAACAGACTTCCTCCTTGCATTTAAAGACTCAGTTATCAATGTTATATGTTCTCCAAACGCTTGTTGTAAAAGATGAATCAAAGAGCTCACACACAAAAGACTGCATGTGAGTTTTCCAAGCGGCTTCTGACGCCTTAGCACACACACACACACACACACACACACACACACACACACACACACACACACGTACACACGCACACAGCTTGGTGGGGTCGAGGGGGGATGAGAGGCTGCGTCGCTATTGACTTGCCGGCCACTGAGTGTCTCGCGGGAGAGGACGAGGACGAGGACGAGGAACACAAGGGCGAGGACGAGAAGGGACTCAAAGACGACAAAGAGAACAGCAACGAGGAAGAAGCACCGGGAGAGGAAAGGAGGAGAAAAGAAGAGGAAATAAGAGAACAAGAATGAGGAAGACGCACAGACAGAAGAGGAATGGAGGAGAAACGAGAAGAAGAAGGAGGAAGGAGAGAGTCAAGGAGTGGAGGAAAGGAGAAACTACGAATGAGGAAGAAACTCAGGCAGGAAATAAGAGTGGAGGGGAATCGGAAAGGAGGAAGAGAGAGGAGAGAATGCCAGAGGAGGAGAGAGAGGACGAAAACGAATAAGGGGAAGCGGAAAGGAGAAAGAGGGCGAGGAAAATGAGGGTGTGAAAGAAGGGGAAGAAAAGAAACAAAGTAAATGAAAAAGAGAACCCAATTAACGATACGAGAGCAGGGGAATGAGCGTGGAAGGAAAAAAAAGAGAATCAGAGGAAGAAAGGGAGAGGGCGAAAGGAAAGGGGAGGGAGGTGAAGAAGAGAATGAAGGAAAGGCGGAGGAGGATGTAAAATGGGAGGAGAAGAAAGGAAGATAGAGAATGGTAACGAAGATGAAGAGAGAGAGAGAGAGAGAGAGAGAGAGAGAGAGAGAGAGAGAGAGAGAGAGAGAGAGAGAGAGAGAGAGTGTTTGTGGGAGGGAGGGGAAGTGGAGGAAACGGAAACTCTAAGTACGGGAAAGTTTAATTATATTCCTCATTTTACATCTCTCTCTCTCTCTCTCTCTCTCTCCGTCTTCTGTTTACTTTCTGGTCGTTTTACATCAAAGTCCAGTTTCTTGTTTATATAAATGTCCTCCTCCTCCTCCTCCTCCTCCTCCTCCTACTCGCTGCTACTTAAATTTCATTCACTTCATGTTCCTCTCTTAAGACATCCATTAAACCACTCACTCTTGCATCCTCCTCCTCCTCCTCCTCCTCCTCCTCCTCCTCCTCCTCCTGCTCCTTCTATTCCTTCTCCTCTTCTATGTATACCTCCTCTTATAAGTCCTTCATTATAACACTAACATTTTTTACCTCCATAGCCTATGATTCTTCACTCCATCTTCCTTCCTTCTCTCCCTTCTGTCTTTCCTCTTTCTCAACTTTCCTCCTTCCTCTCACTCTAACTTCCTCTCTCAAATACGCTTCCACAGTTCATCCATAACAGCATTTCCTCCTCCTCCTCTTCCTCCTCTTCCTCCTCCTCCTCCATTTCTTATTTCTTATCTTCTTTCACTATTACAACCATTGCCTTTTACTTTCATACATCGTCTTCTGCTTCATCCTTCTCCTTCCCTAATGCACCTCCGACTCACCTTCATTTCCCTATTTATTTATCTCCATCCTCTTCATCGCATAACTTCTCTTCTCCTCTTATCGCTATCTCGCATTCCCCCTTTTTTTCCCTCCGTTTCCTCGTTCTTATCTCCTTCATCTCTTCCTTTACCGCTTTATCCGGGTCCTTAAGTTTAATTGGAATTGCAAAGACCCAGAAAACATTTGATAGAGGAGCGAAGCGAGAGGAAAGAGGGAGGGAACGAGGGAAGGGGGTGGGAAAGGAATGGAAAAAGAGAGAGAAGGAAGAGAGGGAGAGGGGGGGAAAGAGGACCAAAGGGAGGATAAAGAGAGAAGAAAGGAAATGAGGGGTGGGGGGGTAGGGGAGAGTAAACGAAAGTAGAGAGGGAGATAAGAAAGGAACAGAGAATAGAAGAAGGGGGAGATGGCCGGTGGGAGGAGGAAGGGAAACAAGATAGGATAAAGATGATGGAGACAAAGAAACGAGGGAGAGAAGAAGTTAAGTTAGGGAGAGAAGTTTGGTGGAAGGAAAAGAAGAAGGATGGGACAAACAAAGGGAAGCAACAGAGAAGAAAATGTATGGGAGGATAGGAAATGGAGGAGAGAAGTAAGGTTAAGGAGTAAACTGGATGGAGAGAATATTGATGGAAGGGAGGAAGAAGGGAGAAGGGGGTAAGCTATGAGGGCAAAAAAGGAGAAGAGATATGGGATAGAAAGAAATGGAGGAGGGAAGTAAGGTTGAAGAATAAACTGGGAGAAGAGAATATTGGTGGAAGGAAGGATGAAGGGAGGAGGGGGTATGCTTAAGGGCCTATTACACTGGGCAAATTTTCCGTGGATCTTCATTCAAACCACGATTTCCGCTAGCGTGGGTCTCATTTATTTCTTGTTATTGCTGCTGCTGATGATGATGGTGAGTAATACCGTCGTCCTTCGGTGAAATCTGCCGTAGCTTTGGAAGATCGTGGACACGTCAGAAAACCTCGGAAATATGAGAACCACGCCAGCGGAAATCGTGGTTTGACTGAAGATCCACGGAAAATTTGCCCAGTGTAATAGCCCCTTAAGGAGGCAATAAAGGAGAAAAGACATGGGAGAGAAATTAATGGAGGAGGAAAGGAGGAAAAAGGCTAGGGAAAAAGATGGGTGGATGGAGAGAAGATAGGTGGAAGGAAGGAAGGAAGGAAGGAGGAGAGAGACAAGAGAGCAGAATAGATAAGGAAGGGGAGAAACTGGAGGAGGAAAGGACCAATGTTTAGGAGAAAACTGGGTGGAGATAAGACTGATGGAAGGAAGGAAGGAAGGAGAGAAGGGAGGAGGGGATAACCAAAGAAGGCAGGAAAGGATAAAATATATGGGAGGGAAAGAAAAGGAGGAGGGAAGGAGTAAGGTGGGTGGGGAGAAGACTGGTGGGAGGAGAGGAAGAATGAGGAGGGGGGTAGCAAGGGTGGCAAGAGAGGAGAGAGAATGGGAAGGAAAAAGTGAAGAAATAGAAAGTAAGGAAAGGAGGGAAGGAAGGAAGGAAGAAGGGAGTGAAAACCGGGAGAGAAAAGGAGAGAAGGAAAGGAGGAAACACGAGAGGAGGAAGAGGGGAATGGAAAGGGGAGGAAAGGAAAAGGGGAAGACGCTAGAAAGGGCAGGGAGGGAGTATGAAGAGACGGTTGGTGAGAGGGAGAAGGGAGGGAGGGAGGAGGGGATGACCAAGTTGGTGAGAGGATGGAAGAAGGGAGGAGATGTACAAGAGAAGAATGGGAGGAAAAAGACAGGAAAAGGAAAGGGAGGGAATAGAGTTTGAGCAACGTTGCCAGGCTGTCGTTCTCAGCATGTAGGGATAAAGAAGGGAAACAAAATGAGGCATGAAGGTTAGTTAGTAGAGAAAGGAAGAATGTTAACCCGGTAGCAGCGACGGGTCAAATTTGTGGCTATACCGTGTACCAGCGACGGGCCAGATTTTTGCTATGATATAAACCCCCCAAAAATAGATGCTGCATAAACTGATCACAAATGCGTTGATATATATTATGAAATGGTTTGCGTGTGTGATGTTTTTTTCTCATTTTTCTCGCTTAGAGGGGCCTTTAAGAAACATGATCCCCGCAGCTACCAGGAAGGGAAGGAGAAAATAAAATAACGGGGAAGCATGGCGGGGAAAGAGAATAAAGAAAGTAAGAGAGAAAGAAAAGAGGAAAAACAATGCATATGTAAAAGAAGGAAAAAAACGACTGAGAGGATAATTAATAGGAAAAGGAAGAATGGAAAGGGAGAAAGAAGAAAACAGGATAAGAGGGAGGTATGGCGGGGGAAGATAGCAATTAAAAAAGAGAAAAAGAAAGCAAAAAAAGGAGAGAATGAGGCAGAGGATGAAAAGGGGAAGGAAAAAATGTGTGTAATTGGATAACCTGAGAGGAGGAAACAGCAATACAGAGACGAATTGTGGAAGGAGGGTGGAGGGAAAGGGAGGGGGGCATAAACCGAAAAAAAAGGGAGGGGAGTGTGTGTGGGGGTGGGGGGGGGTTGGGGGAGGGAACACGACGAAAAAGAGGATGATTTGTTCCCTCGCATTCTCGTTCATATCAAACAGTTTCGAAAATTTGCAGGTTATGTTCCCTCTTTTGGCCCCAATCCCAAATCCCGCACCGTAATAAGAGAGAAAAAATAGACCAATTCGTTTTTACACACACACACACACACACACACACACACACACACACACACACACACACACACACACACACACACATTGAAACACACACTGAAAACAACAGACACTGAAAAACACACACACACACATTGAAACACACACTGAAAAAAACAGACACTGAAACACACACACACACACACACACACACACACACACACACACACTGAAAAACACACTGGAAAAAACATAGATGAAGACATTTTACTCTCTCTCTCTCTCTCTCTCTCTCACCTGTGGGATAGACGTAGACGGTGGCGTGGCCGAAGGTGGGGAGGGTGGGGGGGATGATGACCCGTGACTCCATGGCCGTGGGGGGAGGGGGGGTGGGGGGCAGCAGCGAGGGGGGCAGCGAGGAGGGCAGAAAAGAGGGGGGGGCAGCAGGGAGTCATGCAGTGAGGTAGCGCGCACCCCCTGGCATGCCGCGCCCCAGCCTCTCCCGCTGGCGAAGTGGTGTGTCCCCCGCGCCCCGTGACGTCATTGCAGGCTGGCTCGTGATTGGCTGGCGGTGGGTGGGTGTTGCGTCACTGGTTTGACTCGTCAGCTGGTCCGCACGACGCCTCTCTTCCTGCTGCAGAGAAGGAACAAAGCAAAGGCGTGTTAGAGAGAACTGTTCCTGGAGGTGCTTAAGAACAAACAACAATGGCAATAACTACAACTATAACAACACCACCAATGATAACAGAAATAGCGTAATAAATAGGGTGTTGGAAAAGGTACTGGAAAAAGGTGTGAACAGTGGAGGAGACTCTTGTTTTCGAGTTTCGTTGGCGAGGACCTTGTTGACTTTTGCTGCGTGGTCTCGTGTGTGTGTGTGTGTGTGTGTGTGTTTAGGGAGTTGAGTGGGGATGTTAATGTCCACCTCTTTTCTCATTGTTCTTTCTCTCCGTTTCTCCTTCTCTTCCAACCGTTAGTCTCTCTCTCTCTCTCTCTCTCTCTCTCTCTCTCTCTTCCTCCGTCGCACACTCGTCCTGGGTCACGTAACATCAAATCAACATCTCGACAGCAACATCGTAGCCGTCACTCGCTTCCTCCTTGACACAAATGGCTCATGCATTAACGCCTGACCCTCTGCCTCTCCCCCCTGACACCCCTAACCCCTGTACCAGCTGCCTGACACACCCCTGCCCCCTCGTCCTCTCCCTCCCCTAGCGTTCATTAAGTGCTGGTCCTTCATTATAGACTTGTTTCGTCTCGTGTTGTCTAGTTTCGTCTCGTATCAGCAAGGCAAACTCAGGGACAGAGAGGAGTTAAGCAAAATCTGCTGACTCGCTAACTGGGTCGTTGGTGAGTAAAATCGATTAAGTTTAATTAAGATGATTGCGAAGTTTAGTTGATACACTGCGACAGAGAGTTTCAAATGGATTACTTAGACAGATGTGTGGGTTGGGATTCTAAGGAGCTGTTATGTGTAGGAATGATGGCCTCCTGTTGTAACCTCTTGTCTTTCTGTATCCCTTTGTACTGCAACATCAGCATTAACTACTACTACTACTACTACTACTACTACTACTACTACCACGAAAATTACTACCATTGACACTTCTACTACTGCTTCTGTTGCAATTATTAAATGACATAAGATTTTCAAACGAAAGGGGGTTAAGCAGCTATTGTTATGCTAAAGCAGTGAGCTATGTAAAGACTATAAATAAATAATCAAAGAAATCAGTATAAAGGAAGCAGGAAAACTGAAAAACTGCACCACCAAACCTACACGTCGTCAACACTCGGCAAGGGTACAGACATCAAAGGTATCGAACGAGAGGTACAAACTCGGCACTACCAGACTCCAGTCACAAACAGACCCATAAAAATGTCTACATGGACCTTTCATCTGAAAAGTCACATGCATGTTTTCCACTCTTCTTCCCTTCTCTCCGAACCGCCTCCTCTCCGTCTATCTTTTTCTCTGCTTTTCTTCCTAACTTCTTATCTACTTTTCCCCTTTCCTTCTTACCCATTCCATCCCTCCTGACTCTTCACTATTTCTCTTCTCTCACATCCTTTCTCTCTTCTTTCCTCGCTCTGTACCTCTCTTCCACAAATCCAATATTCCGTCCTTCCCTTCCCTTCGTCTGTCAATAGCTAATAACACCACTTTCTCGTGAATACACCACTTCTGGTCTCAACAAGCGTCGCGGCCACGATGGAATGAATACATGAGAAAATCGTCCACTTTTCCGCCAGTGACCTCCGCTGCCTGACCTGGCGGGTCGTCTGTTCGGTAGGAGGTCAAGAGTTCCGGGAAGTCTATTCGCTTTAAAATGAGTAAGTTATTCATATGTTCCATTTATTCACGTTTATGTGTTTTTTTAGTGTGTTAATGTATCAGTTATTTACGTATCATTTACTATCATTGAAGCAACACACTGACGTGGTTAAACAGGCTAGCGCGTTGCAGTGATCTAGCAGAGCCATGACAGGCGGGTGCAGCCATACATACGGGACTATTGGAAGCAGCCGGACCAAGAGAGGTAGGTATCTCATCACAAAGCCAGCAGTGTGAATGCCCGGATGCCTTTCTCCAAAAAATTATCAGAAATTTCAACTAACGGCCCCGAGTACCCGGCAGGCTGAGGCGGCAGCTGAGTGCTTGGTTACGGCGGCGGTCAGGATCACTCCGGAGCAAGGGGGCTAAGAATATACGGGGTAATGGGCCAGGCCGCCATTTGTTACTGAACATTTGCATTGCAAAACACGGACTTTGAAAACGAAAGCTGATCTTTTTTTTAGTAATTAAGGAGTAGCTATGGATGAGTGGTCAGCTTGTGGGCGTGGTGTCCTGGAGGGCCCGGGTTCAAGTCCCGCCCGCCGCTATGAGCTGTCAATTTTTTGTCAAGCGAAAACTCTCTAAAGACGATCAAGTGGAGCTCCGAGGGCAGCATGAGCCAAGCAAGAATGGTGCCACTATACAACACTTGCTTGCGCCACTAATGTGCAGGGGCTCACCAACAGGTCCCGTCATGAAAGCCTGACGGAACTTTAGGCCAAAACATAATCAAGCACAGTGTTGTAGGACTCAATCAGGTAAGCAGGCTTGGTAAAGAACGAAAAGTGTTGAAGATCAGTCATACACTTTATTGAAGAGGCAGATCTGAGGGTAGTCAGCATACAAAACAGTATGCAGCCCATATCTACGAGTAAAATCTTGACAATGAAGAGATCAACTAAATTTCTGAAGGAACCTCCACTTGAAGCAGGTTAAAAGGTTAAAAATAATACCTTTAATTGTTTTCAGAAAGTGAACTTAATGTTAATGCGGAAAAGAAGAAACTTGAGCGTACAATCGGCCAGAGACAAAGCGACGAACTCGCGTACAACAGGAACAAAGTTACAAGAGCAATCTTAGCCCTGAAATGGAAATATTAAAGTCATATATGTAGCTGGAAAGGGTTGATGAGGGATAAAGAGGTGAGCAGATGACTTTATACGAAACTTGATAACTTTCCATTAATTTTGAAATAGTAAAAGCATATTCTTTATTCTTACACCTTTTTTTCAGCTCATCGTCCTCCTCCTCCTCCTTCTCCTCCTTCCCATTCTCTTGGTCCTGGAACTTCAATTCATCTCCATTTACTTTCACAGTATCACCAATCTACATTAATAAATAAAAGCTAAAAAATTCTTATCCTTCTTTCCCTTCTGCCTTCTCCGAGTTCAGCTCATAAGCTCCTAATAATAATCCTTCTCCATCTACGTTAACATAAACCACTTTCACATTCCTCCTCCAGTTCCTTCCCTTCCTCCTTCTCTTTGTTAATAAAAGCTAAAAAGTCTTTATCCTTCTTTCTCTTCTGCCTTCTCCGAGTTCAGCTCATAAGCTCCTAATAATAATCCTTCTTCATCTACGTTA